>NC_056734.1:496549309-496731809 GCF_019279795.1 Protopterus annectens
TTTATGAAAATGGCTCATCCGAAATATCAACTTACTTGGGGTGTTTCAAGATATGTGCAGTTTAAAATATGGCCACTTTGAAGACTGCTGTCATCTTATATTCTTGGCCCAATTTAAGCCTCCTCATTCATGAAGTTAAAAGGTACAAAACAGTCAAATATGTAGAAGTCTTGACAACTAACTTTTAGAGAATCCCCTGGAGAATGGCCCTAATAAAACTTGAATTGGACCAAGAGCAGGATTCAGGCTTATAGTGCTTTGCGAAAATATGTACAAAGGGCCAAGTAGCAGCTTCTAGAATATAACCCTTTCCAAAAGACCACAGATGAAGTCAAGGCCCTGGTCAGGTGGGCCTTGACCCTGCCTGGAATAGTTTTGTTATGGTGGATATATGGCCTTAGACAACCATTTGGAAATGGCCTGTTTTGACACAGGTTGTCCCTTCTCACTTTCACAATAAATGAATAATTAATATCTGAAAGATTTAACTTAGTTATTTTATTTATTTAACATTTGTTTACTGGGAAAGTCTGAATTGGAACAAAGCCAATTTTCAGCAGAAGCCCTGAGAGAAATGCTCCAGATGCATGTCTTTGTAATATGGGAGGAAACCGGAGCACCCGTTAGAAACCCAGACAAACGCAGGAAGGACATGCAGACTCCACACAGAAGGCACCCCAGCTGAAAAGTAAACCAGAGAAGCTCTTGCTGTAAGGCAACAACGCTACTGCTGCACCACTGTGCCGTCCTTCTGTCAAGACAGCACCTGAGTTGTCTGTGGACATCCAAGGTACAAAGTATCCTTCCTCCCTAACTTTTAGGTTCAGGAAAGAAAACAGGGAGATGGATAATTTGGCTTAAAGAAAACTTGGATACCACCTTATAGATTCATAGGTGTGTACTAGTCTAATGGCCACAAGGGTCTTTTTAAGCTTAGCCATGCATCCTAAATCTCTGACAAGTTCTAGTACCCTTGATACGTTTAAGCAGGGGACTGGAAGATGAATCATTTACAAGCAGGGACCTGGGAGATCAACCATTTTTAGGCTGCCTGCATCTATTAGAGAGATAGGTACCAAACCAGGGATAAATTTCCTGTTCCCCATTCAACTGTCCAAGCTGCACTTAAACTGGGTTAGGGAGAAACTATGCTTCACATGGATGGGGAGCCTTTTCCAGAGAAGGGGTAGTCTCTGGGATACATAACTGTCTCTCCAACAGGTCCTATTTATATCACGGGCAAGGTTTAAGTCTTTAGAATAGGTAATATTAGTGTTGTTTGTTTTGTGTATATGAATGAGTTCTATCAGGGTGGGGTGTGAGAATGCCTTGTAGGCCAGGCATAGATCTTGCATCAACAGCCTGCAGGAGACAAAAGTACAGGGATAGGGATTTGAGGTAGTCTGCAAAGGACATGTTACTTATGCCCTGTATTCTTTCAGTGATGAACATCTGTAGACAGTCCAGTTATTGGTTGTGCCCGGTTAGGTACATACCAAAGGGGCACTGTGATCAATGATAAGTCTAATGAATGCTGAATACAGAGGAGCAATAACCTCCTTATACCTAGACCCCATATCTTTGTGTACAAGTTAAACAATACAGAATGATTTCTTCACTACTGCAGACATATGATGCTCAAAGACTAGATTACTATCTGTCTGTGTCTCCAAGCTCCTGACTACTGGATCAAATCTTAGGAGTGTGTTGTCAATATGACAGTTACCAGAGGTGGATAACTTCCCAAAGGACACTATTATGCATTTCTTGGCATTTAGTTTTAGCCCAAGGTACTGACACAAGTTATTTATCTGTGTCAGCCCTTCCTATAAACCCGTGTCGGATGGGGATTCTAGACTGCTTCTAATTTACGATTGTCTGCAAATTTGGTCAGCTAGAGGCCCATGACACTGGCCTTGACTTCAAAGAGGTAAATGCCAAAAAGCAGCAGTACCAGGACTGATCCCTGAGGGTCTCCACTTGTGAATGGCCTCTTTGTAGAAGCGGACACCCCTATTCTAACTTCCTGGATCCTGTCTGTGAGCCAGCTGCCATATCCACTGAGTGACATAAGGGTTTATACCTAACCTCTTGAGTTTATCAACAATGCCCAAGTGGAGTATTGTGTCAAATGCCTTGGCCAGGTCAAGGTAGGCAATGTAAACTGTTTTGCCCTCATCCACTGCTTTGGTAACCTTCTCAAAGACATCTGCCAGCTTTAATACTCATAATCTGCCTTTGACGAAATCAACAAGGGATAGGATGTAGTGTTTGGATCCAGCACAGTTTGTCATTATTGATCATTTCCATGATAATTCTTTTGATGGCTTTGCATCTGAAACTTATGGGTCGGTAGTTTCCATGGTCTGCAGATGGCCCACCTTTGCAAAGAGGGATGACTGTTTCTCTTCTTCATTTCTGAGGCATGAAGCCTGTCTGTAAACTACAGTTAAATATCAATTCTAGATCGCCTGATAGATCATGTTTCACATTATTAAGAAGGCATCCTGGGATACTGTCTGGGCCTATCAATGCAGTGTTCTTGGCCTTACAAACAGTATTGAGGACCTGTTTGCTAGTGACAGTAGAGTGAGTTATAATGGATGGTACTTCTGAAAGGAGGTTTAGGGGAGAGAGGAATAAGTTAGACATGAATTTGTCTGCCAGTAGGTTTGTTACATCTTCTGGCTCAGAATAGGTGGCTCCATTAACAATGGGCTATGCACACAAATGTGTATTGCCTTTGAGGTTGCAGACATAGCTAAGGAAGGCCTTGTGGTTGTCCTTGGCGGCCAAATTTACCTCACCTTTGGCTTTGGTACACCTTATTCATCCTCTAAGTTGTTTGTTTAATCTAATGAGAGAGTGTATTTATCCTGCTAGGTGCTGCACTCCCTAATTTTTCCCATGATTTTATTCCTTTAGTTGCAGAGCCTACTGCTGTTGTGATTCCACCAGGGTGGCTAGTTTTGGAGTTATTTCTGTACTTTTCATTGGTTGGTACAGCTTCCATTGTGCAGCTGTTAACATGCTTGTATAGGGTTTCGGTGAACAGTTCTGCAGAGGAAGCAGCATTCTCAGGGTTTAGGAAGGCTTGAAATTTTGCCAGGTTTTCACTTAATACTAGGAAGTTAGCCTTAAAGTAGTACCTAAACAATGCAAGGTTAGCTAGAGTTCCAGGTTGTATTTTTACTTCAAAGAAGATGGTTTTCTGGTCTGACCTTACCAGAGAAGACATTACACTAAGAGGTGTGCAGCACTCTCCTATATTAATGAGGATCAGCTCCGGTATGGATGGTGTACTAACAATCTGGTCCAGGAAGTTTATGTTTAGAAAAGTTCAGGAATCTCCATGTCTGCACAAAGGGAGGTCATTAACTGACAATGTGAACAGACCCAAAGGTCTAGCCAGCCTCACCTGCAAGGTAATGGAAAGAATTATCACGGACCTTATCAACAAGGACACAGGTGACCTCCAGAACACTGGACCCAACCCAGTTTGGCTTTGTTAAAGGTTGATCATGCTTATTAAGCCTGATAGACTTCTTTTAGAACATTACCAAAGCCTTGGATGAAGGTAAGACAGTACACACAGCCTACCTCGACTATGCATAGGCTTTCAACACAATTTCCCACTCTGGCATCATTGAGAAACTCTCCCGGATAGGGATTAACCCTTACATTACTAAATAGGTAGCCAACTGGCTCAGACAGAACACACACTCTGTCAAAACTGGTGACTCCACCTCCACCAGTA
The DNA here is from genome assembly GCF_019279795.1 of Protopterus annectens. Lineage (NCBI taxonomy): Eukaryota > Metazoa > Chordata > Ceratodontiformes > Protopteridae > Protopterus > Protopterus annectens. Next base: position 496,553,067 of record NC_056734.1, read on the forward strand.
GACCCATCACCATTGGAGTACCACAGGGTTCTGTGCTGTGCCCCTTACTGTTTGGCATCTTGTTCTCAGAAGTCCAGACCAAAGTAGACAGCCTTTAGCTCACAAAGTTCACTGATGACTGCAAACTGGGAACAATCACAGAGTCCCCCAACAATGTCAACATACTGTATTACAAGAAGGGTTAACACAAACAAATGATTGGTGCCAAAGCCATGGTCTAAAACTAAATGCAGAAAAATGCATTGTTATTCCTTTTGCCAAAACCAAATCCCCTGCATATTACAATATTGACAGCACCCCCCCCCCGAGCTCCAAGCCAGTGGTGAGAGACTTGGGAGTACAGGTTGATGGCAATCTGAACTTTGACCACCAAGTTTCCAGAGAGATAAGGAAAGCCTTCTGTGGAGTGTACCTCATAAGCAACAGCATAGCATCCAGGTCAAGGGATGTTATAACTCCAGTGTACTCGACCCTTATCAGACCCCTAACAGAATATACTGCAACCTTTTACAAGTACTTCAGCAGACACCTGCAGCAGCTTTACAGACCTCAGAGGTTTCTCACTAAGAAAATAAAGAGACTCCAAACCATGACCTACATGGACAGGCTGAAAGCCCTGTCACTTTACTCTGTATCTTATAAGTTGCTGAGAAGTGACTTATGCCTGGCCTATAGGGCAATCTCCAACCCTGCCCTAATGGAAATGCTGCACATCTGCAAGTCAAATGGCTCAAGAGTAGGGTATTCAACACAGCTTGTGACTTTTAACAGATCGTGCTTGAGAGACAGATACATCTCCCAGAGACTGCCACTTCTCTGGAATAGACTCCCTATTCACATAAAACAGAGCTCCTCACTGACCCTATTCAAATGTAACTTAAATAATTGGATGGGAGACCACAAATTTGCCCCTGGAGTGGCACTCATGTCCCTCAAAGATAGGTGTAGCAGATGTTGATCACAGACCCATTCTGTTCATAAATTCGTTATGTGAACTACCCAAAAAAGAACAAATGGGGATACTTGGGATTAACGTGGCTAGGCTTGTAAAGGCTCTAGGGCTGCTAGCCTAGTAACCTCCTATGTACATGATTCCCAGTAATAATGGGGTAATTAAAGTCACCCACAAATATGGCATTGGGTTGAATGGTTACAGTTTCCAATAAGCTAAAATATATATTACGGGTTTCCTAAGTCATAGAGGAGAACCTACAGCTTGCAAGGAAGTGGCATAGGATTTTGCCTATGGGGATTTGATTGTGGAGAAGCTCAAGTGCATCATCCTGTTTGATCAGCCTCGAGATATATTTATTTTATTTATTTATTTTACAATTGTTGACCGGGATTGTCCGACTGAACTGAACAGCCCTTTTTCAGCGGAGGCCCGGGGAGAAAAGTTCCAACATATTATACAATTTTCATTATAAATTAGCATTAAATAGCAATGTTACAGGATTATTACAAGGTATTAAGTAGCAATACAATGTTATACAGTGTCAATAATCAGGAGTATAGCATAACTATTTCAAGATGTATAAAAAGAAATATGTCATTAAGATGAGTATAGTTTTTGGGGTAAGTGGTTAAAAAAGAAACAGTTTTATCATGATGTAGTTGCATGAAGGCAAGACAATTACAATAGAATGATTCTCCGAGGCAATTTGCTTAACAGATTTTAGAAGACAGTAGAAAGAGTAGTCAAGGAAGATTAGAGAGAGCTAGTGAGAAGAGTGAGTTAAGGGCAGAAAGTAGATCAATGTATGAGAAGTAGGGGATGTTAAGGAGGGAGAGTGCAGTGGCAGGACCAGTGACTTAACTCATTCACTCCGGAGCACCTCAGAAAAAAATGCCTTCTTAATTCCACCATAGGAACAACAGTGCAGCCTGAGCTCATTTTCAGAAAATCCATTTCTAACACCATACAAGAAAACAAATGTTTATAACTCTTTAACTATAAGAGCTAGACTAAAAATGTAAATGCGAAAGTTGTTCAGCAGACACTGACCTTTCCGACATTGTTAATGTTGATAGTGCATATTAAAGTCATTATTAAATATTTGGCAAGGAATGTTGATATTGTGCATATTTTTTACCTTTCTGGAAAAGCAAAGCACAATATCTTGGTCAATATACCATGTAAACCCATACAATTTGTATTTATTTTGTTAGTATGAATGTCAGCTTTAAAATGATACCTTAACCATTACTGTGTGATGCTCCTTTCTGGAGATATTCATATAAATATGATTAATATAATATTTATCATAACTGATAAATAAACAAAGCATAATATCTCATCATCTGTAACAGACAGAGCCTACATATCAGTGTAGAAGTTGTGCGTCTGAATGTCAGCTTCAAAATGATGCATCATTTGTGTGATCACCATGCTCCATTGCAATGATATGGGCATAATAATGAGAAGTATTGGAAATGTATAATGTTCATAATCGTACAAGACTAAAACTGTGATATCTGTATATATGTACAGTGCACAGACACAGTTCTTTTACCATGTTGTAAGAAGTAACACTGTCTTCAAAATGAGGTATTACTTGGCACACTGACATGCTCCCTTGCAAAGTTATTTGCCAAAATATGAAAAAAAATCATAATTTCCATAACCTAAGTCCAAAACAAACTTTGATATTTGCACATGTGTACAACATACAGACAATTATTTTACCATGTTGGAACCAGCAATACTGTCTTCAAAATGAGGTATTACTTGACATATTCAGAGGCTCCCTTGCAAAGTTATTTACCAAAATATGAAAAAAATCAATTTCCATAACCTAAGTCCTAAACAAACGTTGATATCTGCACATGAGTACAACATACAGGCACAATTCTTTTACCATGTTAGAACTATCAATACCGTTTTCAAAATGAGGTATTACTTAGCACATTCAGATGCTTCCTTGCAAAGTTATTTACCAAAATATGAAAACAAAATCATAATTTCCATAACCTAAGTCCGAAATTAGAAGTTATGTACTTACCATAACGTTCCATTTGAGTAGGTGGATTCATTTGTCTGCAACCTGTGGGTTATGGATCCGATATCGGATCCGAACCGGCATGGTTTATCCAGCTATGGATCTGAGCTCTTAGCTCCTCCCCTCACCCATAATGCCCTGCTCTCCCTACATGACCTCAGATCGAGTTTGCCCTGTATCATAATACCCTAGAAATGGGTAACACATAATATGCAGGAAACTGTCAAGGCCAGGGGGATAGGAGGGCGGGATGGTTGCAGACAAATGAATCCACCTACTCAGATGGAACGTTATGGTAAGTACATAACTTCTAAATCTGAAGTAGGAGATTCATTTGTCTGCAACCTGTGGGACAGAGTCCCCAGCTACCTGAATCTTGGGCGGCCGTCATGGAAGGATATTCCGGAGCACCGCAGAGCCAAAGGATGCTCTACCTCTAGATGTGATATCCAGCTTGTAATGAGTAATAAAGGTATGAGATGAAGCCCAAGTGGCTGCTGAACAAATGTCATCCAGCGGAATCCTAGCTTTAAAGGCCGCTGAGGTAGAAACTGACCGGGTCGAATGGGCATGGACTCCCTCCGGTGCGGGCCTCCCAGAAGCTTGGTAAGCTAAAAGAATACACTGCGAAATCCAGCGTGACAAGGAGACTTTGGAAATTGGCTTACCCAGATTGAATTTGGCAAAGGAAATGAACAATTGGTCGGATTGCCTATGACCAGCTGTCCTGTTAAGATAAAAACGAAGCTGCCTGTGAACATCCAAGGAATGCAGCTTGCATTCACCCTTGTACTGATATTTAGGAAAGAAAACAGGGAGGTTAATGGACTGATTAATGTTTGCTTCTGAAGCTACCTTAGGAAGAAAGGAGGGATTGGTCCTGAGGTATACGAGGTCCGGATGGAAGACCAAGTAAGGCGGCTTGATGGATAAGGCTTGAAGTTCCAAAACTCTTTTGGCCGAAGTAATGGCTACTAAAAAAGCAGTCTTGATGGACAAGAATTTAAGATCTACTGTGGCCGCAGGCTCGAAGGGGGGAGCAGTCAAGGCCTGAAGAACCAAAGAAAGATCCCATGGTGGAACCGCCTGCTTGACAGGGGGTCTAAGGAGAAAGGTGCCTTTTAGAAATATTTTACATAATTTGGCGGACATAAGCGGTTCAGAGTCATGACCAACATGATAGTGAGAAATGGCCGCAAGCTGCACTTTGACCGTGGAACTACTGGCACCATCATTAAAAAGAGTGGTAAGGAAGTCTAGCACCAGAGGAAGGGGAACTGTGAAGGGATCTAGACCCTGCCACTCCGCCCAAATGGAGAATCGTTTCCATTTACTTCGGTAAACTTTTCTGGTAGATGGTTTATGAGCCGCTACCAGGATGGCCTTAATGGGGGACGAGATACCGGGAGTCCTAATTAGGAGTGGAACTGGAGCAGCCAAGCAGTTAGCTTCAGGTTGTCCAGATTCGGAGTTGGTAGGTTCGATGGGTGTGATATCAGATCCGGAATGGGATCTAGAATCCAAGGTGGATTCACCGAGTGAGACCTTAGGTAAGGGAACCAGATCTGTCGAGGCCAGAATGGGGCAATGAGAATCATTCTGCACCCCAATCGAGAGACTTTCTGAAGAACCTGGAGCATCAGAGGCAAAGGTGGGTAAGCGTAACAAAGACCGGGAGGCCAAGCATGCACCAGAGCGTCTCTCGGGGAATCCCCCTGGAGGAGGGATTAGAGCGAAAAAACTGTCGCACTTGGAGTTTAAGGGAGATGCAAAGAGATCACAACAAGGAGTTCCCCACTGTGCGAAGATACGTTTCGCTACTTGAGCATTGAGAGACCACTCGTACGGGGAGAGAATGGTGCGACTGAGCTTGTCCGCAAGGATGTTGGACCGACCCGGAATATGCGTTGCGATGAGAAAGCGGTTGGTGGAGATCGCCCATTCCCACACTCTCATGGCTTCTCGACAAAGGATAAGACCTGGTTCCCCCCTGTTTGTTGATGTACCAGACCACCGACATGTTGTCTGACTGAATCGCAATTGTTCCCAGGGGAAGAAAGGCCTGAAGTGCTCGCAACGCCAAGAGCACTGCTCTCATCTCTAGAACATTGATATGCAGGGAGGTCTCTGAGTCGTTCCACGTGCCTTGGACCGTCCGGCCTGCATAATGCCCCACCCACCCGAGGCGGGAGGCATCCGTGGTCACCGTGGCGAGAGGGGGAGAAGCACAAAATGGGTGGCCTCCGTGGAGATCCTGTGAATGAAGCCACCACAAGAGAGACCGCTTGCAAGCCTTGCTGATCGCAATGGGATGATGCAGAGGGAGAGCAAGGTAAGACCACTGAACCTGAAGTGTCCACTGAAGGACCCGCATGTTGAACCTGGCAAGTGGAAGAAGAGATATCGCTGCCGCCATGGACCCTAGAGCCCTCAGGACCAATTCCGCCGGAACTGAGCTGGAGTGGAGGATGGGCCGCACCCGGAGTCGCAGATTCCGAACTCTGTCGGCTGTGAGAAAGGCTCTTAACTCCCTCGTGTCTAACCTGGCACCTATAAAATCTATCAACTGGGTAGGGGCCAGGTTGGATTTTGCTACGTTTATCGTGATGCCCAGGTAGGGAGCTAGATGAAGAAAGGAGTCTCACTCCAAGGATAGTAGATGCCTTGTTGGGGCAGTAAGAAGCCAGTCATCCAGGTATGGAAAGACCTGCACCCCCTGAAGCCTCAGGTGGGCCGCAACCACTGCTAATACTTTGGTGAACACCCTGGGGGCTGTGGTGAGACCAAAGGGAAGGACCCTGAACTGGTAGTGACTGGCTCCCAGCCGGAAGCGAAGAAACCTCCTGGAACGTCTGTCCATCAGTATGTGGTAGTACGCATCCTTGAGGTCTATAGAGCACATTCAGTGATTCTCTCCCAGAAGGGGGAGTATGGATTGCAAAGTGACCATCCGGAACTTCTCCTTGGGAACTGCCAGGTTTAACAGGGACAGGTCTAAAATTGGTCTTTGGTCCCCCGTCTTTTTTGGCACTAAAAAGAACCTGGAGTAGAACCCTGATCCGGTCTGGTCTGGGGGGATGGGCTGGACGGCTCTTTTCCTCAGCAGATGGCCAATTTCTGCCGAAGCGGCCTCCCACTGACCGGGTGGAACGTCGGGGAGGGATTTTAGTTTTGGGATGTGATGAAAGGGGATCTTGTATCCTCTGGATATAATGCGGAGGACCCAGCGGTCTGATGTTATGGACTCCCATGCAGCTAGGTGCTCCGAAATACGTCCCCCGACTGCCTCCAGAGTGGAGCAGTCGGGCAACCCCTCAGGGCTGCTGCGCGGGCCGTTCAGAGAAAGGTTCTCTGGACCCGAAATTCCTGGAAGCCCCTCTGCCCCTGGGGCGGCGTCCTCCCTGTCCTCCTCTGCCACGGAAGGACTAGTTGCCCGGAGCGGGTTGGGATTGCTGCGACTTCCGGAACCACATCTTCTTCTGGCCCTTTTGGTTCCTAGAGTAGGACCTCTGGGGCACAGAGAAGCGGATTCCGATGGCAGACAGCGTCTTCCCGTCCTTTTCGCTCTGGGTCAAGGTGTCGTGAACCGTTTTGCCAAAAAGGGCAGAACCATCAAAGGGGGCGTTCGCGAAAGTCGCCTTGAAAGGCTCCGTGAAATCGCAATGGCGGAGCCAGGCCTGGCGTCTAGTGACTAGGCCTACTCCTGCAGCTCTAGCGGCTCCCTCAGTAGCATGGGACAGCAACCGCATAGAGGTATTCGTCACGGACCGAAGAGTGGCCATACGGGTGGAGTGCAAAAGTTTGTCCTCCTCCGACATGGACTCTGGGGGGGATGCAGCGTATTCTTTTATAGATTGCGCTGCATCCTGGTAACATGTGCCAGGTAGTTGAGCGCCCTCACCGAGAAGGTCGCTGAACTAAACATTTGCTTCCCTAGGCGGTCCATCATCTGAGACTCCTTGCTCGGAGGATGGACTGAGGGACTCTCCTGGGCGAGTTCCCTCTTGGTGGCTGCTGCCATCAATATGGCATCTACCGGAGGCCCCTTACTCCAGTGGGCACGGTCTGCAGGGGGGCTAAGGATTCTGTCTGGCCTTTTGGGGATTGGCTCCATGGTGTCCGGTTCCTTCCACGCCCTGGTGGTAATAAGGTCCACCAGGGGGTCGGCAGGCGGGGACACCCAAGAGGCAGACGGGCCCGCTTCGAATGCCTCCAAGAACACGGACTCGTCCAAGGAAGACTTAGGGGCAGACCACCCACCCCTTATGCGAAGCATTTCCATGATGTCTCCAAAGGAGAGATCCTCGGGGGGGGGTGATCTTGGGGAGCCTTCCCCTTCCTCCAAATCTGTGTCTTCAGTTAATGACTCGGGGGAGTTTATGTGCCTCCTTTTACACGTATGCTTGCAAGGTGCTTCCTCGGGGGGGGGGCTGTCCGAGGAGCCCTCGCAAGCAGTGTCTTGTTCCAATGGAACAGCTTGGAGCACTGAAGCGGGCTGTCCCAATGGCCGGATGGCGGAAGCCTGAGCCAGTGCAGATGGAGCGCGGGAAGGAGCCGAAGCAAGTGCCGGGGGTCCGGAAGCCCTCAACAGAGCCCTCTCCACTACATCAAAAGCCGAAGGGGAGTCAGCCTCAACCAAAGGATCCGAAAGTCGGCTCCCCCTCGGATCCGAAGAGTGGATCGGAGCCGGCCCCGAGACACTCGGATCCAAGGGACCAATACGCTCTGACACAGACGGCGCCGAAGGCACACTGAGTCCCCCGGATCCGAAGCTCGGAGCCAGGCTCCGAGAGGTCGGATCCGAAACACTCGAGGGCAGGGTCGGATCCGAAGTACCTAGTACTATCGGCGCCGACCACCCCGGCTGAAGCTGACCCAGTGCAGATGGAGCGGAAGGAGCCGGCAAGTGCGGGGTCCTGAAGCCCTCAACAGAGCCCTCTCCACTACATCAAAAGCCGAAGGGGAGCCAGCCTCAACCAAAGGATCCAAAAGTCGGCTCCCCCTCGGATCCGAAGAGTGGATCGGAGCCGGCCCAGAGACACTCGGATCCGAGGGACCAGTGCGCTCCGACACAGACGGCGCCGAAGGCACACTGAGTACCCCATATCCGAAGCTCGGAGCCAGGCTCTGAGAGGTCGGATCCGAAACACTCGAGGGCAGGGTCGGATCCGAAGTACCTAGTACTATCGGCGCCGACCCACCCCGGCTCAGCTGCCCGGCTCCAAATGCTCAACCCGGTAGCGGTCGGAGAAGGAGCTATGGGCTTGAAAAATGGGTCGAGCTCCCCAGGGGGAGGCAAGAGCACTCCCATCTGCATCTGGGCCTGGATGAACCTTCTCATCATCCGGTCCAGATCGGCGTCGGAAAGGCTATATGTAAACCTCAAGAGGCTACGAGGTAGGCCTTGAGTGCCGCCTCGATAGCCTCGGCGGAGATCGGGTCTCCTCCTCCTCAGGCCCGGTGAAAAGCAGACCGGGACGAGCCGGGGAGCCAGCAGCCAGGAGGCGGAGGAGAAGCCGCTTAGCTGGCAGGGCCGAAACGGAGGTCTCGCCCGCTTGTGGTGCTTCTCTCCGGTCCTTTTTCTGGCCTCCCTCCTCCAACCCAACAGCGGGAGGATGAGTCCCAGGTGAAGGAGGGAGCAGGCGAGGAGGGACTGAAGCAACAGTACCCACCACGGAGCGGAGGCGAAGCAGAGTCCGGGGGCAAAAGTCCCGCCAGGACCAGCTTCGACCTCCAATCCTTCAATGCCCTGGGGTTGAACCCTGCACAAATGGAACATCCAGAAGTGAGGTGTTCAACCCCAAGGCATCGAACACACCGAGTGTGGCCATCAGCAGGGGAAAGCTTATGGCCACACTCGGAGCACTTCTAAAAAATTGCCTTTGGGGCTTCTGACATAACTAAAGTTTTTTTTTTTTTAAGACAAGTAATTAGTGCTAAACTAGCACACACACAAGGCCCCAAATACAGACTCAAACAAAACTCCGAACCAGCGAGGGGAGGGAATTAAGATAAAATTTTTAAAATTAAAATTTTAACCCAAAAATATCAAAAGATTAAAGGAAACCTAACACAATCATGACACTTTTTAAAGAGTTTTTGAACACTTAGCTGAAGAGCTCAGACGATCCAACTGGTTACCAGCGCGGCAAACTAGATCTGAGGTCATGTAGGGAGAGCAGGGCATTATGGGTGAGGGGAGGAGCTAAGAGCTCGGATCCATAGCTGGATAAACCATGCCGGTTCGGATCCGATATCGGATCCATAACCCACAGGTTGCAGACAAATGAATCTCCTACTTCAGATCAAACTGATATCTGCACATATGTATAACATACAGGCACAATTATTTTACCATGTTGGAACCAGCAATACTGTCTTCGAAATTAGGTATTACTTGGCACATTCAGATGCTCTCTTGCAAAGTTATTTACCAAAATATGAAAAAAATCATAATTTCCATAACCTAAATCAGAAACAAACTTTGATATCTGCACATGTGTACAACATACAGGCACAACTCATTTACCATGTTGGAACTATCAATACTGTCTTCAAAATGAGGTATTACTTGACACACTGACATGCTCACCTGACCTGGCCAAATTCTTCGATACTATTCCCCACTTGAGAATAATAGATAAACTCTCTCAACTAGGCATCAATCTGTATATTACAGATGGGTAGCAAACTGGCTCACTGACAGAATGCACCTAGTCAAAATAGAGGAAGCCACCTCGAGCAGTAGACCTGTAACAGGCACTGTACCCCAGGGATTGGTCTTGGGGCCTCTGTTGTTTGGGATATACTTTTCTGAGGTGCAGGCCAAAACCAGTGGGCTATAGCTGACCAAGTTTGCAGATGACTATAAGCTGGGCACTGTCATCAATTCCTCTACTGATGTGGACATCCTCCAAGAGGATATCACCCAAACAAATGATTGGTGCCAGAAACAAGACCTGAAATGAAGCAGTCACCCAAGAGACCCCTTGAATAAAGTGTTGATGGATGTACAAGCACCTGAATGAAACATTTTCCAAATGACCATCCAGTCACATTTCCTGCCATGTACATGCACCGTAATGAAACATACAGCCACTGTTTTGAATAGCACAAAAGCTGGCCAGTCAGCCCCTAGGGTCATATGCCTCGCTACCACTCCATCCACCTGTAAAAAAAGAAAAAAAGAAAAAGAAATCGCCTCTAAATGAACTGCAGCCAAAATATGCAGATTCATCACCCTAGCTCCCAAGAGAGACCGCTATTATACTGATCACAAAGTGAAGTAGTCGGTCTGACAAGATATATATGTGCATATATATGTGTGTGTGTATATATGTATATAGGTGCAAGTACATTATGTACATACATATTTATATACATGCATATATGCGCAGACACACATATATATATATACATAGATATATATATATGTATATATAGATATATATATGTATATATGTATAGATATATAGATATATATATATATATATATATATATATATATATATATATATATATATATATATATATACATATACACACACACACACACACACACACACACACAAAGAAAAAAATCAGGGGTTTTGGAGGGTAGGTAGTTGATGACTCCAAAGAGAGAAAAAAAAAACACATTCTGGCTTGTGCATTCATCAATGTGATAGCGACTTCTACTTATGTATTTTACCTGAAAAGTGATAATGACTCAGTGCTATATTGTAACTGCACTTATTGCTAATGTGATAATGACCTGCCTTTCATTACTGCAAAGTTATGCATGCTTAGACACAGGTGATAATTGCTGCACATAACCTGTTGAATAGGCATTCATTATATTACCTTGTGCAGCTAAGTAACACAGACTCATTATGATCAGTAGGGGGATGAGCTGAGTAATTCAGTAAAATACTATAACACATAGATATTACAGAGCCTTTCCTCCCACCTAAATTCCACACATGACCGACAAAGCCAAGAAAAAAATCCCAAAATATAAGGTAGCTCCATGCTGGTAGTAGCCAGCAAGTAATAGCCTTTATTTCACTCAGGGAACTACTTAGTATAATGAGAAATACAGGTCATCTCACCTCAAGGTAGAGCCTATCTGATCCCAACCTAGAATTTAGAGAGGTCCACATTACAACTACCTCAAGACTTGCAATTCAGGATCTCAAAAATGACAGATGTCAAACATCGATGTTCTTTAAACTTGTTTTTCTGCAGGGAGATAAGGCCCCTGCACCTCCAAATATGCGGCATCAACAAACCTGCTGGCGAGAAAGGTTTGTCTCCCAGACGTTGCTCCTTCTCTGGAAGAGACTTCCCATACACGTCAAACAGAGCACCTCGCTGACGCTATTCAAGTGCAACCCTGATGAATGGATGGGAAACCACAAATCTGTCCCAGGGGTTCCACCTATGTCGATCATTGACAGGGATGACAGGTGCTGACTGAGGTTTGTTTTGGGGGATAAACTCTTGGCTAGGCTTGTAAGGCCCCCAGGGCCATTAGGCTAGTAACCTCCTGTGATCCTATGAAGAACCACAACTCAACAAAACCCCATTCTTTGTCTGCTGGACAGTCAAATGGCTATAGGGAAGAATTCATACGACAAAGATATCTACTATAACTGGAATGGAGGTGCTGCAATCCTGAGCGTGCCACCCTTCAGAGGAGATTATAAACATGTACTACATGGGCAAACAATGCATGCACTGCAGTGGACCATTGAGTCATAACTATTTTTCATCACAATAACAGTGTTTCACCTTCTGGATAGAATTAAGAAAAATTAAATAAATGGTGCCTGAAAACAATTGTCGACCTAGCTGAAAGAATCCCAGGCAAGCCATTCCTGAGGTTACTCCTGACAACTGAGGAAAAAGAAAAAGTGGAAAAGAAGAATGGTTTTATTCACCTTATCATTTCCCCCTCCCCAGCCACTCACATGATCATAATGGTTGCCTAGACATCCAATCCTTCAAGTCTTTCTTACTCTCTCATTCCAGACCATATTGTTTCTGTCCCCATAAGACAATATGCCAAGTTACCTCTATTTGTATGAGATGGCATTATTTCTCATTCCTAGACAATACCAAAAAGAACAACTAAAGGAACTAATATTCCAGTACTTCAGCACTGCTGACTCATTCTACTGGAGCCAATGAATCTATCAGATTCTTAACTTGCAGGCCTCTACAAGGCAGTTAATGCATCTTATTAGCCTTTTTAAAGTTACAACAGTCATTAACATCCACCTAAGTCTTGCCCTAGTGAAATCCATGCAACTTCCTGTCTTCCCTGCAATGTAGAGTTATAGCTTCTCAGATTAGAAAATCTTTCTTCAAGTGCAAAATTTCCCAATTATTTCATTTCACAAATCCAGTAATATAAGTCAAATATTATTTCCTTGACATAATAAATGTAAATCACTGCCCGTATAATCGTTTTTTGTTTTTTTTTTACTGTACAATATTCAAATATTGGCAAAATGGCAAAAATGTTAATTGTGAATTGAAGGCAAAGTGCACTACGATCCTAAAGAGCACCACTAACACACACATACACATGCTCTTCATAGTGATCAGATATCTATGAACCTCTCACCTGGAGCTTGAATCTCGATTCCTCACCCCTAAGGCTGCCTCAGCACATGTTCCTTCTTGGCACCCTCACCTAGTGCAACCTTTCTCTAACTGCACAAGCAGCTCTGGCAGTCCCCATCCTGCCGACTAGTCGCCAGATACTTACAGGTGCCGGTTCTCTCCTTTTGTGAACTCTTTCACGGAGAGCTGCAGTTTGTTCCTTAGACGCTGCCCGCATATGATTTAGTTGTAAATTATACTACTAACTATTAAATGACCAAACAGAATTTCAATTACAAGTTCTGTTTGGTCATTTAATAGTAAGTACAAGTGTAACATGCATGAGACAAGAACTTCATCTGATTACGCCCTTCATGTTGCTGGTTGCAGACAAATTAGCAGTCAAAAGTTTAGATGCAGACATCCAAAGGGAGACTCCCTGAATATGCAGACAGCATCGCTCATCACTACTCCCCTTCAAGCCACAATGTAGGATAGAAAGTAAACATAAGAGCCCTCCATGTGAAGGTGGAACATACTTTATATGTAGATGAAACTAATACATTATAGAAGGCAAGCAAGCAACTATGCAGCCACGAATATCGAATGGAAGGCATTCGCAGCTGCACAGTTTAGTCGCTTGCTTGCCATTCGTGGTTGCCGGGTTTTAAAAAAAAATCGTATTCAACAGCATCTATATATTTTTTTTAAATAGAAGATGAGCTGCTTAATATGCAAAAGCTCAACCCCCACGCCCTACAGTTCCAACGCCCATGGATCAAGTTTATGAAAGTTGTATAAAGTTTATGTGCAGCTGATAGGTGCTCAGCACGAACTTTCCGCCCTGTGTTCTCTTAAAATTATATCACTAGTACGTCTAGCATTAAGTCTCATTGGGTTCTGGTGCCAAAGTTTGTTTATTATTATTGCAAAAAGATCAGAATGTAGCACTTCTAGGGTAGCGTTTCTTTAACTGCACCATGCTTCTCATTGTTTGGCACTTTGGCAGAAACAGTGGCTGCCCTGCAAGTCATGGCTGGCTGTTCAGCTGTAGATTGACATCTATTCTGAATAATATGATCTAGCTGCTATCACACGCACATACCTCATCAATCCATCCTGTAAAAGGATGGAGGTGCCATATCTGCAACGTATCTGTTGATTAATAATTCTTAGCTATACGTGTGACATCATCGTGAATTGGATTAGTGTATTTTTGTGGGGTTTGGCTGGAGAAGGACACGTTTCTGTATTTTGGAAACTGGCTAATCTGGTATAGAAAATTATAATTACTTTTCTGTTTTCACGTCAAACTTGTGTTTTTTTTTTTTTGTCTTGTAAAAAGCTTTTTTCATAAAACAAGGGCAGCTCTAGGGTGTGTAATTTGCTTACCGTCTGAACTTTTTACGGGGCACATTATTCATCTGTTTCCAAGACGGAGGTGTGTGATGCAAGTGGTGGCTTGGATTGCAAGAATCCGATTGGCTGCCACCACTTGCTGTATCAATATTTAAACATGATTTTCTACAAGAACTTTAATGTGAACTTAACGTAAAAACATGCTGAATCATAACTATATAAGGTCATTTACACACTCAGTTAAGATTTCAGTGTGTTTTACGTTAAGCTCAGCTATAAATCTTGAGCACAGTTTCTCACGCTTGTGGAAGGCACTCGGGGGTAACAGCTTGTAATTAGTATCTTCTCATGGCGCGCTCGGTGTTAAGCACAGAGACGCCATGTGAAGGTACTCGGGGTTAATGAGTTAAAGCGCTCTTTGGTGGCTGTCTTAAATTGTTTAGGATGTGTAAGGGTCCTGATTTCTAGTGGGAGCCTATTCCAGGCAATAGTGGGGTGATAGCTGTACATGTTACATCCAAATTTAGACTTGGGTTGTAGATTTGTCGTAGGTCTTGGTTAGAGCTTTGGAGAGGTCTGGAGGGAGAATAATGGGAGATGAGAGGGGATAGGTATTTTAGAGAGAGACAGTGATGGGATTTGTAGGTTTGTTGGGCAGCAAATCTAGCTACCTTGTCGGTAGATTCAAGTTTGGTCAGGAGTACTGAGTTAAGATTTGTGAGAATTTGAGAATTGTACATTAGACTGGGTAGAAGGTAGATAAGAGAGAGAGAGAGTAATCTTGGCTTCAGAGGTAAGGAATTTCTTGTTACGGTAAAGGAGTTCTAGTTCTGAATGTGTTTTTTTATACATTTTTGATTTAAAATTGAGACACCTCCATCTTTAGTCCCTGTCTGTTTGGAAGGTATTATGGCCTTGCACTGCCAGTGTGCTCTTCATGACATTAAACAACGTCTCAGTGGCTGAACTGACGTCAGCATTCTCTAGCGTAAGAAGAGATCATAGGAAGTGGAGTTTCTTATTTAGACTCCTAACATTGAGCAGTAACACCTTTAGATTTTCTTATTTACTATGTCGGAAGTACTTTCAGTTTGGCATTGCCTAAAAAAGCTACTATGGAGAAGACAATGTTTTAGCCAATATACTAAAGCCTAGACGGAAGAGGTGCAGACTATCTGTGGTAAAGCAGCATGGTCTGTTGACCACCACCTGCCATGCTGTCAAATATTGCACCCCCTTAAAATGACACCAGAAACAAACCAATTATTAAAGTCAGTCATCTTCTCTTCATATTCTGGTGTCATCTTTAGAGAAGGTAAAATGCTGCTCAGTGCTAGGCTCATACCAGCCTGGGACACATATTCCATGAGCTCCATGAAGTCTCTCGTCACACAGTCTAGGGAGATATGTCTCAGGTTATTTACACCCCAAATGGACTATGACTGTGTCATACTAGTACTTGTGGTTCACTGACCTGAACGCATGTGTAATGTGGCAGACCTTGGCCCCTGGTAAGCAAACTGGCTTTCTCCTTACTCAGCCTGGTGCGAGGAACATCAGTGTGTCTCACAATGGCGTTTCCAATTACCAAAATGATGGACTGCCTGCTGGCTTGCCTTATGGGCTTAGAAGTAGAGTCTCCATGAGATGTGGCTGTATGTACTGAAGTGGACGTTGTTTTGAACAAGTGTATTTGGGGCTGCAGAGGATGTTTGTTATGCATACTTTATCTAGAAGGACTTTGGGGTTTAGGAATGTTACATTTAAGTGCCTCAGCACATGAGAGTTTGTGTCTGCTTTAAACTATGTTTGATGGGTGTAGTATGTGTACTACTGGCAACCTGATTGATATTAGGAGTGCTTTTATGTGAGAACTTTGCCTCCAATGACACTGTGTAAATACATCTCTCAAATGCTTTATAAGTTTATTTGATAATTAGCTGGTAATCAGTGAATATGAGACAATTTCTACATTGCCTCAGGATGCCCGTATCTACCAAGCTTTACTAGAGATAGTGGGAAAGTTTATTTCCATGGCAGTAGAACACTGCTTATTGATTAGACAGTTGTGGTGAGAATATAAAGTAATGTTAAGAGTATGTGGTTAGTAACTCTAGAGGAAGTGCTTGTCACTGCAAACAAGTTGCCCTGTGCACAACTTGGTATTGGTGAAATTTCAAGGGCGCTTTTAAAGGAAAAATGTTAACTCAAGGTGTCTGTATCTATACAGGCCACTGCTAAACATTTGAGGGTAAAACTACAATAGTAGACCCTGACGGTTTATGGATGAAGAATTTAGGGAGATATTCAGAAGTTAGGTTAGACAGCAGCTAATCATGCAGTACTTACTAAAAAAAAAAATTAGCTCTGTCAAAAATGAAGAAAAGAGGGGATTTGCTTGATTGGCTGCTACTACGGCTGGTCTTACCACAGCTTCACACTGCTGGGATACAATGCCCCTTTCCTTTTTTTTCGATCATCAGAAGCAAAACAGTTAACACCAATCCAAAGATGAGCAGCAGGCCACAGGCTTTTTGGTGATCAACAGTCTTGTCCCAGGTGATGCAGGAGTCTGCAGGCTTGTTGTAGCCTTTTCTTGGTAGGTGCCTTGAATAGCAACCAGACCAATCAGGAAGGCACCACACAAACACTCACTGCCCAGTCAGAGACGCTCACGAATCAATGCCCCCTGCTCCTTCTCTCACCAGGTGCAAAATAAGTACAAATTCCAAGATGGCACCTCTGAAGCAGTTATCAGACTTTCTGGTGATCAGTTGTCTTCAGGAAATAATGTCTTTTTGTTTCTTCTCTCACCAAGAGCAAAACAGAAGCACTAATCCCAAGATGACTACTGAGAGGCAGAATGTGGGCTTTCCAATAATTGGTGGTCTTGGATTAAATGTTGCACATTTTAAAGGTAGGATGGAAAAATGGATTAATATCCTAAGAGATGCATTGTGCACTAAGTTAGATATGAATGAGGGGGTAAATCTAAGGGGAGCGACACTAATTTTAAAAGAGCAAGATACATCGGAAGGGGATGGGGACTTAGAATTCTGGCTCTATGGAATACAGTGGGATGGCCAATAAATTTAAATACCTGAAGAGGAGTGGTGTCACAAAATTACAATTTTATGATTACTGACAATAGCCAACAAAAGAGGAGAGGAAAGGAAATACGAGCTAAATTAACATAAGGGGTGGTAACTAGAGAGAAAGTTGAATTTAAAGAAACAGTGTCATAATGAATAAAAACTGAATTTCTGTGCAACTCACAAGAGACACAGCTAAGGTTTCTTTCCTAGTTTAAACATGCAATTGAAAGCAGAATACAAGTAAAACATAGTGTAAAGACAATATGCCATAATAAACAAAACAGAAGGCGGCAATGAAGCAAAACAAATTACTTGAAAGCAGAAGCAAACTAACTTTCCCCTCTCGGTAGTCTACAGCAGTCTGGGTGAGCATTTCAGCTTTAGGCATAAGAAGAGAACTAGTTCTCAAAAAAAGTCTGTCCCTATGGAAAATTAGATAGTACTGACTCACCATAAGAGCTTGCAACTCAGACAACATTCATGCAGAGGTCACATCAATCAGTAAAAATGTTTTACATGTTAAGAACCTGATGTCAGCAAAGTTAGATGGTTCAAATGGAGTAAGTGTTAGCTTCTCTAACACAAAATTAAGATTCCATGGAGAGGCCATGTGTTTTCTTGGAGGCATCTTATGCAAAATCCCTTTCAAGAACATTTTGCCATGAGAATGCACTGAAAGGGGAGGATCCATGGGCAGATATGCTGAAATGGCTAATAAATAAACCTTTATGGAGAAATAAGAAAGGCCAAAGGAAATTAACTCGTACAAATATTGCAGAGCCAGAGAAGAACTAGCCCTGAATGGCTGCTGGTTATGTTGCTGGCCCAAACTAGAAAACCTTTTCCACTTGCTAATATATGATTTTCTAGTAGCAGGCTTTCTTGCCTCCATTACTACCTGCGGCACGTCATCCGTAAACAGATGCCTAAAAGGAATTAAGACCTATCATCCAGATGTCAGGGTGTATCAACAGCTCTGTTCTTGTGTGAGTAGATCCAGTCTGTGAGGAAGCTTGTGGCAACTGCTCCTGGTCATTTTCAAAAGAAAGAGAACCGTGGTTGCCTGGGCCAGAAGGGAGTCATCACAATGATCTTGGGGTATCCTTCATAAGTACTCTTAATAATGGTGCAAAGGGTGTAAAAACATACAGGAACATTCCTGTCCAAGGAAAAGAAAGGCATCTGTCTTCCAGGCCTTCTTGCATGGAGTCCTGGAATAGAATCTTGCCAGCTGATTGCTTGGGAGGGGGCAAAGATGTCTACTTGAGGAACTCCCCACAGACATATCAAATCTTAGCAGAGCCTCTGATCTAGTTTCCATTCATGAGGGTCTGCCTTGGTCCTGCTCAACCTGTCTGGCACATAATTTGCTCTGTCAGGGGGTAGGATGCCTCGAGTGAGATTGTGCTGTGAAGTTATATCCCAAGCTAACATGGTTACTCTATAATGGAGGTACGACCTGGTTCCCCCTTGCTTGCTGATGCACAATATAACAGTGGTATTGTCTGTAAGCACTTAAAGAGTTTCCAGGGACCAAAGATGGTTCAGAGAGTTGAGTGCCTTGATCAGGGCAAGCATCTCCTTGATATTTATGTGTTTGCCTCTGTCCTTGGTGTCCCATATCCCTCTGCATATTTACTTCTCCTGAAACTGCTCCCACAGCAAAGTCCGAAACATCCATTGAGATTGACTGCTTTATAGCAGGGAGGGAGGAGACCTGGATTTAAGGACATCTGATGTCTCCACCAAAATATTTCTCTTCTGACAACCCCCCCAAAATATCTCTCTTTTGACAACCCCCCCAACTTGAAAAGATAAAAGATGTTGATGCTGGGACCAAAGCAATTTCAGATATCACTGTAGCTTTGTCATGTGGAGCCTTACCAGGGGGTTCATGAGAATCATAGATGCCACGAGACCCAAACTCCTGTAGTATTCCCTCACAGTGCCTGAAGTCTGAGTGGAAAACCTTAGAAATATGTCTAGATAAAGATCTACTTTTCCTGTGGAAGAAAAGCTCTTTGAACTGAGGTGTCTAGTTGACATCCTAGGAACACAATCATGTGTGAAGGAATCAAGAAAAAAAGAATGCTCTCTTGAAATCCCAGGTCATACAAGAGATTTCTCACCCATGAGAGAGATTCCCGACACTCTGAAAAAGATTCTGCAAAGATAGACAGCCTTTCTCCCTGGGACTCCACTGAAAATGGGTTTTGCCCAGTAGGATTTTTCCCAGTCAACAAATGTCAAATAAATAAGCAATTTGTTTAAATATGGGAAAATGTGGATAACCTGCAGCCTGCAATGAACTACAAGTGGAGCTAGATACTTTGTGAACAAACTTGATGCAGTGGATAATCCAAAGGGTAAGGCAGAGAACTGATAATGTGATACAAACAACAAAAAACCTTAAGAAACGTCTGATGTATGAATGAACAGGGATGAGATGAGCATCTTAAGTTGTGTGGCCAGAAAACTTTAAAGTGGAAGAGGAGGTAACGGGTTGTGAAATTACATCATTTTGAACTTGGGCATTATCACAGACAGGTTTAAGAAAACAAGATCCAGAACTTGTCTTCAAGAATTTTCTTTCTTTGGCACTACATCCTTGAATAAAAACCCTTCCCCACCTGGGAAGGAGGAACTAGTTCTACCATTTCCTGGGATAGAATGTGATGAAGAACTGGTGGAATCAAGACAGTCTGATCTGGAAGATGAGAAATTACCCCCTGGAAAGTAGGAATTTCCTCCCACTTACACCTGTAACCTTGATGAATGATTTTCAGAACCCATATGTCTGAATTAGTCTGTTGCCCAGGAGAAAAATAGAGATTCAGACTTTCTGAAAGAAAAAAGGGGGCAGGCTGGGAGGGGTTCAGAAGGTCTTTTGAACAGTCATTTAGACTTGTTGAACTGTCCTTGGTTTGGGAAGATCGAAACGTTTTTTTGGTATCCCCTTGCCATTTTTTTTCTTACCCCTCTGTTTACCTGTATTTTGTTGAGACTTTTTTTTTTCTAAAAAATCCCTTGGAAAATTTGGAGGATTGGAGGGCTGAATAATCTTGGATTCTCTGGATCAGCTTGCCCCTTTTCTCACAATTTTTCATCACCTCTTCAGTAGAGGGTCCAAACACTAAATCTCTATCAAAGGGAGAATTTAAAATTTCATTTTTATCATCATCTGGGAGGTTTTGAGAATGCAGCCATGCAAACCTCCTCAAAACAACAGCCAGTGGCCATAGCCCTGGAAGAAGTATTAACAGAGTTGTACACACACTATAAACGATGAGCAGCGACCTGTGCAGTAGAATAAACTAATTTATTTCAATTTTTTTCCTCACAAGAAGAAACTGCATATAAAATATTCCTCATACTTTGACAATTTGTCAGGAACAAACCTTGCAAATTCATAATTCTGAAAATCAAAGTTGCAAAAATATACACATTTTCCCTTACCTATCAATATCTTTTCCCATTCTTATCCAAAAAAGTAGCATAGGAATTCACCAAGTGCTTAGCACCAGTGGGATCAACTAAAACTATAGCTGCTGGGTTAGGTTTAGGAAAAGTATAAAACATAAAGGATGGAGGAACTTTATACATCCTATCTGCCTTTTAAGGTGCAGCTGGCTGATTATCAGGAAAATGGCAGGTGGTGATAAACACATCCTCTAAAGCAGACAGAATGAGTATAGGTTCTGAAAAATCCTTCTGTAACAACTCATGGTATTTATTTCCTGAGGGACGGACAAACCTCAGTGTTCTCACACTGAAAACACAGGCACGTTCTATCAAGTGTCTCAGAGAAAGAGAAAGCCCACTGGGAGAATCAGAAACTGAACTCTCTCTGGAGTCTGACTCAAAAATCTGAGGAAAAAAAATGTATCCATCCCTCTATCTTCCCATTCAGAATCAGAATCTTGGATCTCTTCAGGAAAAGAGGAATCCCTCTGTCTTTCACCATAAACTACTTTACAAGAAGGATCAACAGCCTGAATTAAACCCTGAGCCAGACCCAGTAAACTACTCTTATCCAAAGAAAACTGAAAAGGAGTAGATACATACTTGGTTTTCGGTTTCTTTTTTGACAGAAAAAATGGGACCAACCGTGTTACAAAGGCTGCAGCAGCAGCTTTCCTGGGGATAGGCACAGCATTCTGGAAAAACAGGGAAAATTTCCCAGTCCCCTCTCCTAGGAAAGACAAGAATGACTCTACCTTGCCCACTGAGGGAACCTTACCAGCCAAACAGGATGTGGTTAACCCTCAGACCATAATCTAGGCTGTAGATGCTACACCAGGGAGATCCTGGGTAAACGAGAAGTCTGAGGTAAAACAAATGGCCTCATCAGAGTCACCCTTCTTACAGCCGAGATAAACTGCTAGCCTACTGTGGTGGCAAAAGCTGTTTGCTTGATTTTTTTCTTTTCTGGAGCTAGAAGATGAACTTATCCTTGCTCCATTAAATCTGTTCCACTGTCAAACAGAAGTGATGTCTCTTTCCCAAGGAAGACTAGCAGAAAGTGCCGGTAAATGCTACCAGTCCACATAAGTTACTTTAACAGAAAAACACAGCAAAAAGCACCATGCCAGACCCATAAAAGTAAATATAAACAATTTCTACTCAGAAAAAAATGTTTTAACTTAATTACACCACTTTTAAAAGGACAGAAAAAACAAGCATGCCGTTTAAAAGAACGTTACAGTCTCAAAACAGTCCATTAAAACAAAACACTCCTAAGCTATAAAATAAATTTCCTGAAGAGAAATGTAATAAAATGTCAACAAAATTAAGAAAATGGAAAGTTTTTCCCCTCATGTGGAAGGTGCCCTGAAACTTTGTAAGCTGGCTGACTGCTCTATCCCTGGCAGGATATGACCCATATAACAAAGGGTACTTACAGGAGTGATCAATAAGATGATCAGTTTATTTATTTATTTACTTACAACTACTGACGTCTTAGACTGAAAATCAGAGCACTTCTCATAGCATTCTGGCTTACAGATGGAGTTTCCTACAGTATGCAGGATGTGTGACTGCATGGTTTAAACATTTTAGTTGGGTCATATTAGCAAAGAAGGTAAACATAATTCTATTCAGATATCCTCACACATTCAGAGAAGCACGTTGAGACAGTAAAACACTGTCCATAAAGATTCCTGGGCAACTTGCATATTATGCGTGACACAAACTACATGCATCACTTAATTTAAGAGGTGTACGCGCAGTAATCCAAAATATTAATTTCAGTGGCCCACAGTTTTGATCCACTGGGATTAGTTCACTTACTAAAATATCACAATGACAAAACAAAAAAATGAATAATACATGTGTCAATCTAACGCTGCAAATACTCTGAGGTCATGCAACAGGCTGAACCCCAGATTTCAGAAGTACAGTTGTGTATAATCTTACCTTAACAGTAGAAGCCCTTCTCTTCACTGCTGTAGTATTCATTATAATCGGATCTCCTGCCAAGGGTGGCCTGACATTCAGCCAGTACATCAAAGCCTTTAGGTTGCTTTAATGTATGCCGTTCCTCACACATATGCTCCTTGTGTAACATAGGGTATAAAGGTGATGTCCAGGCATACCATCCTCAGAAATGAGACCCTAGTAGGAAAGCCAGTTCAAGGAGAAAGACAGGTAATCAAAACATTCAGAAGAGAAAAAGACCACGGGGAAGAGGGAGGGAGTGAATACTGCACAGTGAAGAGAAGGACTTCTGCCATTATCATAAGCTTTTACATAACTGTACTATGCCCTTCCAGTTCACTGTTGCAATATTCTTTACAACAGGGAGAGTGCCAGTGTTCGGGAAGAAGAGAGGGAGGATGAAGGACCAGCAGAGCTCTCTAGGAAGCTATGACGGATGGCCCTAGCAAAACTAGCCCTAGTTCTGGACCTATCCAACTTGTAGTGTATGGTAAATGTATGCACAGAAGTCTAGGCAGCTACCTCAAGAATAGAGTTAGAACCCAAACCCTTGAAAAAAGCACCAGAAGAATCTATAGCCTAGTAGAATGAGCTTTTACCAAAAAAGGATGGCTCTTACCATGAAAGGAATAACAAAGAAATGGGTTTAGAAATCCAAGAAAAAATAGTCTGTTTGGACACAGCCAATCCTAAGGACCTAGGATGAAAGGAAACAAACAGCTTATCAGATTTCCTAAAAGTCTTAGTCTTATTCAAATAAAATCTGAATTGTCTATGCACATCCAATGCATGTAGCACTTTCTCACTGGCAGACTGCAGAGAAGAGAAAAAAGTGGGCAAATGAAAAGACAGATTAAGGGACATCATCCCACCACAGGAACTGTTAATTGAAAGGGCACACCATGTGTATGCTCCAAACCCGGTTATAAGTAAGCAATCTAGACCTTTAATAGTAAAGATGCAATTCTACCAGCAGAAGCAGTTGATTCTGACAAAACTGTGGCAGAAGGACAAAGTACTAAAAGTGGGAGACAGCAGAGTAATCGTGGAGAATGATTACTAACTGTACACCAGGAAGAAGTGGAGTAAATTTATTCCACTATTCAGGGAATGTCAAGAAGCAGGATTCAAGCTGCCGTACCCAACTATCTTCAATATTCTTCCCTGGATGGACAAAAATAATTATTGATGAAGCACATGTTAAGGAGGAAACATAAAAGTTTGGCCAACAAAAAGTGAGCAGTGAAATAGATTCTGCTTCTTGCTCTTCTGGTAATAAAGACCAAAAAGAGACTGTACCAGTGAAACTTTTTCCAATGTTCAAATTGAAAATGCTTGAGAGAAGGAAAAAAGCAAAAGAGTCGAATAGAAGAATCAAGAGTATGTTAAAAAATGAAGCAGAGGCAAGATCTGGGAGATGGAGGTGAACAGGAATAAAACCAGTAACTTGCAAATTGACAAATATGCGATTACAAAGCAATAATTATATTTGTGAAACATGACAGAACAAGAAAATCTAGAAATACTGGACTTTTCTGGACTTGGTTAAATTTGTAGGGGACTCTAAAGCATATGCCCTATTTCATGTCATTAATGTTTGGAAAAATACTTAGGAGAAGGGAAGAGGAGGGAGAAAGTCAGCTATAAGTAAAACACTTTTTTTTCTTAATGGTATTATTTTTATACTGCATGACTTTCTTTGCATGCTATAAAGTAAAGTTTTCTCAATTACTTTAAGTGTAATGGGGATACTAATGTAAACATTTATCCCTGTTTTTTTTCTCCCTTCTCCTCCTCTCTTTTTCTTTGTTCAGTTTTAAGAAATGTAGGCACTGTAAAAAAAAAAAAAAAAAGTCTGGTTAAAACAGCATGACAAAAGAAAAATGAGTGCGTTTTTTCTCATTCTTGCATAAGGGAATTACTGAAGTAAGGATCTTAGCTTGATCTAGTAACAAGTTTTAAGAGAAATCAAGTAAATAAAAAATAATATTGAATACCATAAGGTTTTTTCTACCATATTAAATGTATGCTTAGTAGCAATTCTGTTATCTGGTCCTCATGTCTCCAGGAGACAATATGATAAAGAGAAATGGCTAGGAGATAATGTTCTCTGAAAGCATTAAAATGTTTTCCCAGCTGGGAGAGCAGCAAAGAAAAGACAAAAACAGACAGCACTTAGTAGAAACATAGGCAGCACCATGCGTCTTATTATGGATAACCTTTCTTTCATGATAACTCAGTTCTCTGTGTGTGGCTGTCAGTTTGGAACATCTGCTCCTATTTGGAGGTTAAAGCTTCAGTATTTGAAGATGTACATAGCTTTGTGTGTTATTATTAATTAATAGGTTTTAGGGGTATTTGTTTTTTTTTTGTTTGAGGGCTTTCAATAAAACAGAAAGTTTTGTAAGATGTGACATAGACTCAAATGGATATGACAAGAAGCAACTTATAACAGATCAACCTGCCAGTGTATGCATGTAACATAAAAGCTGGAACTAGACATTTAACAGAAAAGCTGTTGCACATAAAAGGTCAGAATAATAACTTTTTCATACAATAATGCTTTCTATAATGTCTCTAAATGTCATCGGTCTCACAGATAAATACAAAAAAGAAAGAGTAGTTAACTATAGGAGACACGCTTGGAAAGAACTGAACGTGAATTTGATAAAGAAAATTCTGGGAGAAATAATCAGCTTTCAGCAAGGAATATTACTTATAAGTGGGGACTGGAATTTGACTTGCAACAATGAATGTGTGTCTGGGGGGCCAAGAAGGGAAAAAATAACAAAAACTGTTAGATTTTTGGAGAAATTTATGAAAATACAGTATTTGGCATGGAAGATGTGAATTAAGTACTAGGAGTTCAGAGTGAATTTACATATTATTCCCCAAGATACAAAAACTGGGCTAGGCTAGACAGAATTTACATTTCACAGGAACATGTGCATTTAATTGAAGGTCTTATACGCACCCAATAGCGATTTTAGATCATGCACCAATAATAAACATAAAACATAGGATAATGAAATAAAAATGAGACAATGGCACTTTCCCACCTATCTGTTGAAAAGAAAGAATTTTAAGGTATGGGTGGTGGAAATTATTCAGGAGCTATTAGAGAAGATAGAAATTTCTTCTGAAAATATAGCTAGGGAGTTGGATACAATTAAAATGGAGTTTAAATATAAAGTGGAAATAAAAGAAAGGAATATATGGTGAAGAATTAACAATAATTATTTAGAGGGACCGACAAATGTTAAAGCATTGCAAAATAGGGGGAATCTCTCAAAACAAAAAGCAACTGCAGAATGCTAAACAGAAAATAAGGGATTACCTAGATAATATACATGAGTTTAGAAAAATTCCTGTTAAATAACATTTTTTATAACAACCCTAGAGCACAAAAACTTTTAGCACAATGACGCAGGCAACAAAGTAGAAAGGGCTGTTGCCAAGCTTAGGGAGCCTGTAACAAGGAAGATATAAAGACATCCTGCAGAAGTCTTAGAAATTTTGGGGAAATTCTATGATAGTCTGTATAAAGCAGAGAAATACAGAAATCAAGAAAAGGTACAATTGAAATGTTTATGGAATAATTAAATATGTCAAGGCTAGAGGTAGATTCAGCTCAATTACTAACAGGAGAGATGAGAGAAAAATGGTAATATATAACCAATCTACGCATAAGTCCCCAGGAATATATGGTATTCCTGTGGAAGTTTGGAAGCTAGGAGGGAAAAAAACGATAAAGAGCTGGACAATTTTAACAGTATTTTAACAGGAGAAGAAGTACCAACATCCTGGAAGAAAGTGGTGGTAGCTGTAATACCTAAAGAGGGCAAAGATCCATCAGATCCAGATTCATACAGGCCCATTTCAATACTAAACCAAGATTATAAAATGTTCATGTCTATAACTGCTAAAAGAATGGCAAAAGTTATGCCAAAAACTGACAGATATAGATAAATGTGATTTTGTGGACAGGAGGCTAACATTTTACAACATTAACAGGACACTGATGATCCAAAGGGAAGCAAAATGTAATACCACTGTTGATCTTGCATCTTAATGCAGAGAAAGCATTTGACAGAGTAAGCTGGGACTTTATGAGCAGGGCAATGGACGCATATGCATTCCGCGATAAAATTATAAGGTTGATTAGGAGGATATATGAGGGACCGGAGGCTAAAATTAAAGTGCATGTGTTCTTCTTTGATAAATTCTGTATTAGCAAAGGAACCAAGCAGGGGTGTCTTCTTTCCTCTTTATTTGCATTACATTTAGAACCACTGACAAAGAAAATAAGGGACTTTATTTTATACCTGATAAAAACAAAAGAGGACATTAAGTGTCATGGAACATTTTGAGACCATTTCAAAAATTTTCAGGATACAAAAGTAATGAAGCTAAAACTATGGCAAAAATTGTAAATTATGTACCCACACACAAACTGGTTCAGCAATATCCATATGAATTGGGACATGATAAAATTAAGTATTCAGAGGACTATGGATTAAAAATGATTCCTGTGTGGCAGTTAAGGATATGTGGGAAGAGACTAAACACAAGATAATACAAAAGCTGAGAAACTGGAAGCTCTTTTATATGGATATGGATAGTAAAGTACAAGTAGCTAAAATGTTTTTAGTCTCTTTAGTCTTATACATAGATCAGGCATATTTTTATCAACCAGAGGAGAAGTTGTGGATATCAATTAATAAAGAGCTGTAGGATTTTATCTGGAAGGAGAAGATGCAAGAGTCAAGTGGGATAAGCTGATGCTTCCAACAGAACAAGGCAGATTAAGATTATCTGGAAGGAGAAGATGCAAGAGTCAAGTGGGATATGCTGATGCTTCCAACAGAACCAGGCAGATTAAGATTACCTGATTTGAAGTGGTATTTCAGAGCTACACAGCTCAGGCTCCTATACGTAGCACAAGCAGAAACATATAATTCAATGTGGAAAGGGATGATGATGATGATGAACCAGGGGGGAAGCTCAATAAACAAGGAGAGACTGGGATTTTGAATGCAGACTTTAATGAGAATAACAACAATTACATGGAATACTACATTCATAAAGTATTCTAAGAACTAAGCCAACATGGGAATGGAGAAAGGAGATTCTGCTGACAGGGATGACTGCAATTAGGGATACAGACAACAGACAAGAGGGGGCTGGAATTTATTGGAGAAAATTGGCAAAGGAACCAAGGTATTGGGAGCAAATAACTAGAGATGGAAATGTAACAGAGTGGGAAGATGCCAAGAATTTATTTGGACTGCAGGTTAGAAATTGCCTTTCTTGTTAAGGACTGATATCACAGTATAGGCAAAAAGAAAAATGGGGGGCCCTAAATGAAACGCCATCAATGGCAGAGTTTTTAGTAGAATCTAGAAAAGCTGCTGCCGTTAAAAAGGAGTAATTATTAGAACATATAAAGTACTGAATAAATAATAAAATTATCAAACACCACCGGCCAAGACACTAAAAATTAATACTTAAAAAAACACAAAGTGCTTGAAAATTCTAAACACCATGCAAGACTGAAAAATAGTATGGTTAAGCACTTTCATTTGTTTAATATTACGAACTTCTTCAGAACAAACAACTAATACATAAAACTTGTTTAAATCCAAAAAGCTGCTATCAAAACACCAATGAATATCAAACATCAATAAAACAATTGTTCAAGTTAGTAACTAAGCTAATAAAAAAACAGGATCAGATAAAGTATTAAAATGATCTGTAATAAATAACTTGGTTCTTCAACAAACACTTAATATTACGGAATCCATTAAGACCAGGGGCATGATCTGCTTTTAAGGAAACCTGTAATTTTAATTCTTTAAGCTTCCAAAAACAGTATTATAATCATCTACAAATAGCCAGAGATCAACAAAATATAACACAAAAATGTAAACTTCCTAAAATTAGGACACTCACTAACATGCCTGGCTAGGGCATTAGTAAAAACACCTTTTTTATGGCTGTTTGGTGTTCATAAATCCTTTTGTATAAAGCCCTAATAGTTTTTCCCACATAATAACATTCACAATTAGCACAGGTTACTAAATATACTATACCTGTGCTCTTGCAAATTAAATTTCATTTTCCTATATACAGTTCTAGTCAGATGTTTAAAAAGATGCTTTGAACAGAATTAATAAACCTGCACTGCTTGCAATTATAACATGGGTAAGTCCCTAAACGTCTCTTAATTCCTAAAACTTTGACAGGCTCCCCAAATTCTAATAATGATTTAATGCTGGAAATTTTTTTATAAGTAAATTGTGGATGATCACTAACTACCCATACAATGTCACTATTGCCTAAAATAACCTTCCAGTTGTCAATCAAAATTCTCTTGATATCATAAGAGTCAACACATATGGGGACAGGGAAGGCAAAATTCATGACAATATTTTTTGAGGGAACATTATTGGCTTTGGGAACAAACCCACTTAATAAAATTAAAGGAAACTTGGTATGTCTTACCTTAATAATTTCATGTCTAATTTCCATTAATTTAACTATTGGGTAACCACTAGAAACAAACATGTCAATTAAGTTGTCCATTTCCATAAAAAACAATTATCTTCACTAGTTAACCTGCTAAGATGGATGATTTGTCCACGAACAGCATTCATTTTCATGAACCGAGGATGCATACTTTTAAAATGCAAAACAATTATTTGAATAAGTATCTTTTCGAAAAATGGTGCTGGAAAAAACTTCTTCTTCAACATTCTGGGAATTTCTCCCAGCACAACGCAAAATAAATTTCAAACCAGCACTATTGGTATTAATATCATCCAAAAGAGTATGTAAATGTTCTAAAGACCCGGTCCAAATAAAAAACAAATCATCAATATATCTCCCATAAAAAGGAGACAAATTAACGTGACTGCTTTCCACCAACAGAGAAACAAGATGGTGAAAGCAGGGGTCATCTTAGCTCCCATAGCCACCCCACTTTTTTGTTGGCAAATATTTCCAAAGACGAAAAAATTATTTCTTAGTACCAAGTTGAACAATAAATAAATAGTATTGATTTGTATTTGACCAAAGTCAGTATAATGAGTAAGAAAAGCTTTGACAAATTTAATGCCCATTTCTTGTTTAACAGAAGTGTACAAGGATGCAATATCTACTGTTACAAGCAAAGTTTCACATCCTGTAAAAGTGTAATTCTTAAGCAAATTTAAAAACTCCCAGGAACAACAATTAGGCATCCTTTTCAGGATACCAAAAATACATAAAGATATGGTAAATCCTCCTTTCAGGCTGACAGTATCAGCTAAGAAGAGTAGGACTGTCACCTTAGCTCATTATTTAGATAGCCTTCTCAATCCTTTAACCTTGAAAACAGAGTTCTTTTTGAAAGATTCCTGGAAGTTTTTAAATTTGCTTAAGAATTACACTTTTACAAGATGTGAAACTTTGCTTGTAATGGTAGATACTGCATCCTTGTACACTTCTACTGACCAAGAAATGGGCATTACATTTGTCAAAGATTTTCTTACTCATTAAACTGACTTTGGGTAAATAAAAATCAACACTGTTTGTTGTTAAACTTGGTACTAAGAAATACTTTTTTTTGGCTTTGATGGAAAAATTAACCAACAAACAAGTGGGGTGGCTATGAGTGCTAAGACGGCCCCTGCTTTTCTCATCTTGTTTCTCTGTTGGTGGGAAGCCATCTCATTTAACTAAATTAGAAGGCTTCAGATTTGTCTCCTTTTATAGCAGATACATTGATGATTTATTTGGAATGGGTCTTTACAACATTGACGTACTTTTTATGGAGAATATTAATACCACTTGTGGTGGTTTGAAATTTATTTTGAGATGTACTGGGACCAGGGCTAATTTCTTGGATCTCATTATTTCCATGAATGTTGAAGAAAGTTTTTTCCAAAACAATTTTTCGAAAAAGATAATTACTTGAAGAATTTTTTGCATTTTAAAATTATTCATCCCCGGTTCATGAAAATGAATACTGTTCATGGACAAATCATTCATTTTAGCAGGTTAATTAGTGATGATAATTTGTTTTGTATGGAAACAGATAAATTTACATGTTTGTTTCTAGAAGGTACCAAATGGTTAAACTGATGGAAATTAGACATGACATTATTGAGGTAAGACATACTAAGTTTCCTTCAATTTTATTAAGTGGGTTTGTTCCCAAAGCCAATAATGTTGACTCAAAAATATTATCAAGAATTTTGCCTTCCCTGTTCCCATATGTGTTGACTCATATGATAAAGATAATTTTGATTGACAACTGGAAGGTTATTTTAGGCAATAGTGACCTTATATGGGTAGTTGGTGATCATCCACAATTTATTTATAAAAATGTTTCCAGCATTAAATTATTAAAATGTGGGGAACCTGTCAACATTTCAGGAATTAAAAGGCCTTTTGGGACTTACCCATGTTTGCAGGTTTATAAATTCTTTTTAAAGTGTCTTTTTTAAACATATGACTAGAACTGTCTATAGCAAAAGGAGATTTAATTGCAAGAGCACAGGTATAGCATATTTAGCAACCTGTGCTAATTGTGAATGGTATTACGTGGGAAAAACTACTAGGGCTTTATACAAAAGGATTTATGAACAGCCATTAGAAAAGATGGTTTTACTAACACCCTATCCAAGCATGCTAGTGGGTGCCTAATTTTAGGAAGTTTACTTTTTTGTGTTAAATGTTGTTGATCTCTTGCAATTTGTAGAGGATTACAACTTTGTTTTATACATTAAAGAATTAAAATGGCAGGTTTCTTTAAAAGTAGATCATGCCCCTGGTCTTAATGGGTTTATTACTATTGTTTGTTGAAGAACTGAGTTTTTTATTACAGATCATTATAATACTTTATCTGATTCTGTTTTTTATTGGCTTATTTACCAACTTGAATAATTTTATTGATGTTTTATATTCATTGGTGTTTTGATAGCAGCTTTTTGTATTTAAACAAGTTTTATGTATTAGTTGTTTGTTTTGAAGAAGTTTGTAATATTAAACAAATGAAAATGCTTAACCATACTATTTTTCAACGTATAAAATACTACATGATAACTATAAGAATCAGAGGAGGTTAGAAAGGATTGGGAAGAGAGATTGGAATAAGCAGTTCACAAAGAAACAATGGGGGGATACATGTTTGTCTCCCAAATATGCAACAAAATGTGGAAGATTTAGGATTTCTGCTTGGAAATATTTACATACACATTTTTATACTCCAAGTAGACTCCAGATATTTTTTCCTCAGGTAGACAGCAAATGTTGGAGGTGTGATGGGGAAGAAAGAAGTAATTGGGAACATATTTTCTGGGAGTGTAATGAGATGGCAGACTTTAAAGATTCCCTGCAAAGTACTCTAGATAATGGGGAGCAAACTGGTGGAACGAGGGTTTTTTCTGACTTATGATACTGAATTGGAATTGCCTAGACATAGTAAGGACTTTGTGGAGTCTAATTTTGGTGGTAGGCAAAAAAGCAATTACTAGAAAATGGAAATCAAAGTCTAAACCAACTGTACTAGAAGTACTGAATATAGTAACAGAGATAAAACAACTGGAATTGGGATAGTTAGAAAAGGTAGGAGCAAATTACATAGGAAAAAATGGGAACTGTGGGAACAATACATACAGGTAGAGGAATGAGGTTTGCAAGAAGGCAGGATATGAATGAGCTATGTAATGTTTGACTGACAATGATTGGGTAGATTATAACTGCGGTACAATGTCTGGAACAAAAATTGTGTCAATATGGTTTGTGATGTAACATGCTTACAACTAAGATTATGTCAATATGGTTTGTTTTCATTTATATACATGTATGATTGCCTATGTCACAAGTGATAATTTAATAAAGATGTTTCTTGTTGAAAAAAAAAAAAAAAGAAAATGACTAAAACTCTAAAAAAATAAATAAAATCGAGACTGCCAGTCCACTTTAAGAATACAAGTGATACTCCATAAGGATTTTAAAGATGCTTACACAGTACAGTAGAATATTAAATTTAGTGGCTCTGTGGTTATATTTTGGATTAATTTTCTATGGATCCCAGGGTCTAACTCTACAAGACTACCCTATTATCAAAGTTTAAATAAGAATACTAACAAGTAATTAAACTGTCATTCTGGAATAAGTTTTCTTCAGCATTGACTTGAGTAGAGTGATGTATCTTTCACTGCAGAACAAGGCCTTACTTACCAGATATAACCTGCAATAATAAACATTACCATGGTGTGTTTGGATCTTAGCATCAGCTATGATGCAGGTAGCTGAAATCATTTTCAACTACCCATAGCACAAAAGTAGGTTGTCTACTTCTAAATCCACAATTCCCATGCTTAACCACTTTACTTTGCAACATCTACTGGACTAAATTTAAATTGTTATAGGAAGGAACAGCTCAAAAGCTTTAGGAACATGGTCACCTTCAAAAGGTTGTCCATTTGTAGTCAACTGCTGGTGGGTTTTTGTTTTAATTCTGGTGGGTTTGTAAAATTGTTTTCTGATGTTGAGTTCTGGATAAATGTTGGCAAATCAGGAAAATATGAAAGGGGCTACTGTTGATAAGGTCAACTAAGTGGGTATGGGTGTGACTGAACAAGATGTCTCACAGAAGTGGCTAAAGGATGCAAGTTTGTTAAAGAAATTATATCACAAGTGGAGAGCCTTTCTAAACACATTTACTGATATGTACTGAACAGTTGTTGGAAGCAAAGATGGGCGATTTTGACTCGACTTGTAAGCAATATGATGCCACTGTGCTAATACAACAGATATCCTGAGAAATCAAGAGTTAAGGTGCCTGAAGTCAAGAATCAGACTGTTTACAACAAGCAGCAGTTGGTGGGTAAGGAAGACAGAGCATGGAGATAAAATTTACAAATGATTGGGGTCCCAGAAGAACAGGAAGGTCTGAAGTCATTAACGGTTTAGAAAAAAAATGGACTGGACAAGGTTTTCAGAAAAGTTATTAGCAATCATGAAAGCATCCCAGCTGCCACTGAGTCTGACCAATGGAGTCAGAGAAACACTGCTTAATTTTAGTCCAGTTTGTGACAAGGTACAAGAAGGATCAGGTACTCTTATAGACTTGGCAAGTCTGGTTAAAAAAGATTAATGTGGAAGGAAGAAAAATGCATGTTAGCTGTCCTGGAAACAATCAGCAGATGCTGAACACTTAACACTGAATATACAAATTATTAAATGAACTGTAGAAAGTGAAGATGACTTTTAGGTCTACTTATGCACTTAAACTTTTGGTAATCTAGGGTTATTATGCAGGGGTCATCAAGATCATGTAAACTGATGAGATGATACAACAGGGAGCTAGCTAGTGGGGATAACCTAAACCTACTAGAACCATGAAGAAGGAACTGTAAACTTGTTGGAATAGTAAACTTATTTCTAATGTTAAATTCAGAAACAAGATTTTTTTTTAATTTTACCAGTAAAACAGTACTTATAGTGCAATAAGTTTTTTTTTTGTTTTTTTACATTTTCTCATGGTCAATTTAGATGCAGTATTGATTGTAACAACATTTAATAGAGAAAATTATTGCACCACAGTTAGGATATGCAAATGGTGTAGAAACAGATGGACTAATGATAAAAGCCCAGCATATAGTTGTCTTGAGGCAACAGGCCCAAAGTTTGACTGAAAGTTTGCTAGTGGAGGTGAGGTAGAAGAGATGCATTTTAAAATGACTCTAGCAGTGATGGTGGAGTTAAACAGAGAACTATGCACTTTTATTAACAGGCTTGTTAAGTACACACTGCTATATAAACTGATCCAGAATCCAAAAGTCTAATATGGCAACAAAAGCCTGCCAGCAGATGAGCTCTTCTTCGTACCATTCTTAGTACTCGAATATTATTTCCACCACTTGTTGAAAATTTCTTTGCCATTTTTTTCTGGATTTCACCTGGTTACCATCTGCCACTTTACTATGTGTAAGTTTCACAATGGAATCATCACCTAACAAGTTTGCTACACTTTTCCTGTTGGAAAAAGGTGAATTTGCATGGTACATCATTCATATGCATTTGTCCTCTGAACTACTACAGTTCGTGTGCTTATTATATAACACTTTGCAGCATCTGGAACTGCTACTGTTACTACACTAGTGCATTTTAGAGGTCAGTTTTATGGCAGCAGTTGTCTTTTATGCTTCCTAAACAGCAACATCTTTGGAGATTATCCTACTGTGGCTATACTGTTCTTTCATCAAGATGAAATGTTTGATGTGGTAGAAGAAAGCTGTACATAAAGGTCTCAGCCAGCTGCTGTTTTGATGCTTTCCTTGTAACAATGCCATTTGTACCTTCTAAAATCATCTTTCTCCAGCCACCTCTTGATGAGATGAGAGATGCATTTGGAGCCGAATTTCCTTTAGTCATAAATTTTGAATATCTGATGCTGGAATGCTTTTTAACATTGCATTGAATTACTGCTTAATATTTAACATTGGTTTGAGTTCTGCATTACTTTAATCACTGAATTAATGAATGGTGTATTATTAGTTTATCTCAATTCTTGAAAACATTTTGGATTTTTTTGCACTGGGACAGTGTCATGCGCAGTAACTTTGACAAGTAGTGCATACTAATAAATCAATTTTGATGTGGTAATTACCTCATTCATTGTTCTGTCTTACTTACAAGAGTCTTGATTGTAAAGTGCTAAAGATTAAAGCACTAAAGCAAACAAACTAGAGCTATGAAAAGACTACCTGAATTCTTAGCATGCACTTTGAGAGTACTATTAGTATTTTTGGTTCACAAATATGTTTAAATATTGTCACAGGTAAAGACATTTGTACAAAATGAACAGTCCTAGTCTACTGTGGTATGCACAAAACTTGTATTATGTTGTAAATAGGCAGACTGGATTGAATGAAGATGTTTTATTGTATCGTAATGTTTCTCATGTTGCTAATAAAAATGTTAAAACTGGCATAGTCAAGCCATATCCAGTTTTACACTCCTCCCACTCCAACTTACAGAAGGAGTACTCAGAAAGAAGAACCCCCATAATGTTCATGACATGAGATTTATTTGTTCAAGTGGCTGCCACATTATTATTTTCGTCCCTTCTCAACTTGCTTAGCTCCAGCAATCCTTAACTTGCAGAGTTTTCTTTGTTATCGTTGAGACTGCCAGTCCCTCTTCCAAAGTAAATATTGATGTCTGAGTGAATTAAACAATAGACATTTTATCAAAATCTGTGTTAATAGTAAGAAAACCAGACATGCATCAAAACAGAGCAAAGAGTAAGACTGAATAAAATGCTGAACCAAGAAAATACCTTTTAAAAAAGTGTCAAACTTGGCTTGCCCAGCACACTATTCTCAGGGCACAAAATGACCCACCACGGAATGCTCTGTGGCCTACAGAACTGGTAAAACACTTCCATGATTTTGGTTTGGAGCTGGGCTTTACGGGACTCAATATCCTATAATTCCTATCTCTGAAATAAAAACGAAGAAGTCAGTCTACCAGCTTGGTAGGTTATTAATACAGGTGATGAGTCGA
The DNA here is from genome assembly GCF_019279795.1 of Protopterus annectens. Classification (NCBI taxonomy): domain Eukaryota; kingdom Metazoa; phylum Chordata; order Ceratodontiformes; family Protopteridae; genus Protopterus; species Protopterus annectens. The sequence continues at coordinate 496,589,104 of NC_056734.1, forward strand.
AACTCCATAGTGGGTTTATGTTCTAGCACAGGGGCTTGTACCTTTAAAGAAATGCAGTGGTCAGTCTGCAGTAGATAATATTACTTCTACTATAATAAGTTTTATCATGTCAGATAAGTCACTCAAAAATTCCATCTAACAAAAAATTACGTTAAATCAAAATGCATGAAAGAACAGTCCCCGAACCAGTTTCCACAAACCTTTTCTATTTATTTACTGCCAAATACATGGAAGCTGAAGCATTAGAAAAAAAGATGATCATTGTTACACTTTGAAATTATATTCTAATCCAATGAGTCCATTTTGCTCGGTTTTCTCCTTTAGACTAAAATTTTGCATCAGCAACTCTAAATGTTGCAATACAAACTCCCTTAATTTTATATCAAAATTGACAGCATACTTGTTTCGATTTTCCAGAAATAAACATGTAATTGCTAATATTATAAGACCAAGTAAGAGTATTTATTTCAGTTCTGTTAGTATAACTAATGTTAACACATTAATCAAAAATAAAGTCACAGTAAGATTAATCCTATCTGGCCATATTTATTCATATAAATGTTCTGCAAGTTTTGTTCTAATGAAAAGATACAAAAGAAATTACCTAGCAAGCCACCAATAACTGGGGAACTGGGGTCTGCTGTAGGGAAACTTTTGGCAAGTTTAGCTGGAGACTATAAATACTTAGACAATGCCAACCAAAACAACATATTTTTGGAACCTAACAGCATAACAAAATACCAATATTGTTTTCCTCCTTTTCTGCTGACTTATTGGTACACCTAGACCTCTATCCCATACCGGTCTATATTTGTTAGTCTCATCTGTTTCCATTCCATAAAGTATCTTATTCAAAGTGCTAAGAATGTTATCCATGTGGTTTTGTTGCTGCCTTGTGTCAAAGCACCATGCCCCCCAAAATGACCCAAGCATTTCCCTTAAATACTCTGACTTTTCTGAAAGATATCAACAACACAAAAAATTCTCTAGGAATTATATTTTCTGCCATGCCTTCTTGTACATTGGTCCCACAGTAAGGGAAAAGTACCTTACATCACCTGTTCCAAGTGCAGCAATTTTGGAATTCTATTAAAATTTCTTATGACTTGTTCAGACTGTATTCCCAATCCCCATGCCAAATTAACAGACAAAAACTCTTCAAGCCATTCATTCATATTAGTTATCTTTATAACCTGCTTAACATTAGACATAAAACCAAAGTCCCATCTGCCTGAGCTGGTAGTAACTCAGATGGATGTAAAAGATCCCAAGGTACTTATCAAAGAGAGTAGGGGATATTCCCCAATACCCTGGTCAAATTTCCCCCTAATCAGTACAAATACCACTTCAAGTCTCCACTGAAAAGAGGTTATTGGCCTAATGGGCCCAGTCAGCAAAGGGTAAATAAAGAAAAAAAATCAGAGTCATCAAGTCCACTTCTCCTGTCTTAGCACTTCATCTTCTACAGGATGTCTTTCTTTTAAGCAACTCATGAAAACCTTTCCTTCTTCCATATGTTAAAATTAAAACCAAATTCCACCAAACTTCATAGTCTCTAAATATCAATCCACGTAAAAGTTTTATCTGTACTGCCATACTACACAACTCAAAAATCTAGGACTCCCAGTTCTTCTATACCCATTGCAAAAGTAATTAAAAATTAAAAATTAATTAAAAGTAATTTCACCAGACTGCAACTGAAATGGGACCAATGAGATCACTGCTCTACTCCAGTTAAACTCAAAATAAAAAAAATATAAATTACAGTTAGGGCAGCATTCATTTCCCCCTTCCCAAGTACAGATGTAGCCTTCCTAGATTTGCCAGAACATTCTACTGACACAGCAAGACAGGCACTGTGAGACATATATTACTAATGGGAGCATAAACTACTGTATTGCCTATATCCACCACACCATATGCAAAGACCCTTCCATTTAAAAAAAAATTCTTAACTTTCCCTAAAATACCCACAATGTTAACCTCATGGATTCATCCAGTTCAACTGATTTTATCTGCAAATAAATATCTGATTAGACTCTGTCACAAAGGGACATTTCAAAAGCGTTTGCTCCAAGGGAATACATTTTATCCATACAGCTCAAGTTTTCTGTGTGGTAACTTTCTAAACTACCAGTTTTAAGGGTTTACTTAGCTCCTGAAAAATAACAGGTAATGCTGCTCTGGATTACATAACCATAATAAATTATCATCTGCATACAAAGAAACTTATCTTAGCTACTGGATAAAGGTTATAGAGGTTAAGACTTTCCTCCACCTGCTTGCCAATGGCTACAAATGAAGAGCAAACAAAAGTCGAGAGAGCAGACATCCTTATACAGTGTCTTTTCCTAAATCAAACAATCCAGAATGTTTATTAACTTTGTTCTTGCCATAAACCCTTGATATAGACTGAAGCAATTTTAAACTGCTCATATCCTGACAAACTTAAACAATACTCAAAGAAAGAATCTTGCCTCCTGCTACAATAAAATACCTACATTTGCTACCTATCTCCCTCATAGGACCCACCATTGTCATAGCTTAAAGCAATTAAACTGTCTTGAATTATATATACCCTACACATTCACAACTATCTACAGCACACACATTAATCATCCACAAAAGTCCCCTGTACTACAAAACATATTACTGCCCTAGTGTCCAGCAAGGGACCTCCATTCTAGTAACAAATTCTTATTACTTACAAATAAGTTGAATAATGTTGCAGAAGACTCCCAATATGTAGCTAAACTTTGGAATAGTATCCCCACACAAATAAAACTCTCCGACAAACTTAATAGTTTTAAAACACTGCTTAAACAACATCTTAATCAATCCTGGTCCTACACATGCTCATCAGAAGGTTAAGACTTTTGTGATCACCGTACAACACTCTCCAAAATACTCTCCTTAAATAGAACACTCTCAACCTTTCACTGAAATGACAAAGTACAGTTGTGTACACTTAACATAAATGTAGATGTTCAAGTGTCTTCACTGTTGCAGTTATCACTGTAGGGTTCTCCCCTGCCGGCAGGCAGTCCTCGGTCAGCCAGAATCCCAAAGTCTGGGTCTGGCGTCGGCTGCTCAGCCATGCTCCCTGACGTCAGAGCGCCAGGAGTACAAAGCGGGCAGCCGATTTCATGTTCTCCAGTTTTTCTTCCCCAGATGTCAGGTGTTCCAAAATGAGTGCAACCCCATACCCTTTGCAAATACACCTCAGAAGAAGGGTGAAGAAGGGAACCACACAAAAGAACAAATTAGAGGTGACAGGAGGGAGGGTAACCCAGACTGCAACAGTGAAGACACTCGAACATCTACATTTATGGTAAGTGTACACAACTGTACTATGTTCATCGTGTTTCACTGTTGCAGTCATCACTGTAGGGTAGAATCCCAAAGCAAAAGAAAAGGGAGGTGGTCAGAAAGTAGAGGGGGCGGCTAAAAGGCCCTGCAAGACTGCAGAAGCAAAGCCTTCCCTAGACTTAGAGTAGAGAGGTAGATTGTAGTGCTTAGAAAAAGTATGCACCGAACTCCAAGTTGCAGCTTCCAAAATGTCTTTGGTAGGAACTCCCCTGAAGAAGGCAGCTGAAGTGGCAGCAGCCCTGGTAGAGTGAGTTCTAATACTTCCTGGGATTTGCTTTCCATGGTGCGAATAACAAAATCTGATTCCATGAGCGATCCATTTAGAAATGGTCTGTTTGGAAATGGCTTTGCCTTGGGAACTTGAAGCATAAGAAACAAACAATTGCTCTGATGTCCTGATGTTCTTGGTTCTGTCCAGGTAAAAACGTAGTTGTCTGTGTACATCCAAGGAATGCAAGATCCTTTCCCCCCTATTTTGAGGACTGGGGAAAAAGGTTGGCAGGTGAATAGTTTGATTTAAAGCCACTTTGAAAACCACCTTAGGCATGAAAGTAGGATTAGTCCTTAAAGACACCCTGTCTTGGTGAAAAATAATATAAGGTTCCACAGCCATGAGAGCTTGCAACTCCGAAATTCTCCTGGCAGAGGTCAGAGCTAACAGGATAGCTGTCTTTCATGATAAAAACTTTATGTCAGATGTGGCAGCAGGCTCAAAAGGAAGTAAGGTGAGTTTTTCCAAAACATAGTTGAGATCCCAGGCAGGAATGGGTGGAGATCTAGGGGGCTTTAAATTCTTAGCTCCTCTGAGAAACTGTCTCATGAGCTGGTGGGAAAAGATTGGAGGGTCTGTATTATAATGAGCAGAGATAGCAGAGGCATGTATCTTTATGGAAGAGAAGGAGCGACCCTTATGTAATAGGTCTGTCAGATAAAGTAAAATCAGAGGAATATTAGGAATAAGAGGATCAGAATCCTGAGCATGCATCCAGGTGCAAAATCTTTTCCATTTTCCTGCATAAGATTTTCTAGTGCTAGGGCGTCTGGCTTCTAAAATGACATCCATAACCTGCTTGGGTAGGAGAGAATGAATCATAGACCCTGTATTAGCCAGGCAGCCAGGCTGAGAGTTTTGACATGAGGGTGCAGAACCTGATCCTGGTGTTGGGACAGAAGGTTCGGAGTCTGAGGTAAAACCCAAGGGGGCTCCTGAGAAAGGTTTTTCAGTGTTGGGTACCAAAACTGTCGAGGCCAATTTGGGGCCAGTAAAATTATCATCTTGGGCTTGTCCTGCTTGATCTTTAATAACACCCGTGGAAGAAAAGATAGAGGTGGGACGGCATACCCAGAGAGGTTTCTCCAAATGAATGATAGTGCATCCACTTTCCATGCTAGTTCGTGGAATGTCCTTGTGCAAAAGATCTGTAGTTGATGATTGAGGTGGGATGCAAAAAGATCTGTAGTTGATGATTGAGGTGGGATGCAAAAAGATCTATGTGCGGGCATCCCCAGACTGCTGTAATCATCTTAAATATTTTGGTGTCCAGCATCCATTCATGTGGATCTGACAGGTTCCTGCTCAGACTGTCTGCCAGGATGTTTTGTTTGCCTGGTAAATACTGAGCTTGTAGGTCCACTTTGCAAGCTTGAGCTGTGTTCCACAGATTCATGGCTAGTCTGCAAAGGGGGTAGGAGTGTGAACTCCCCTGCTTGTTTATGTACCACATAACTGTGGTGTTGTCTGTCCGTATCAGTAGTTGTCCTGGTTGTAGAAGATTCCTGAAGGCCAATAGAGCGTTCTGAACAGCTAACATTTCCTTTAAATTGATATGCAGGTGCTTCTGATCCTTTGTCCAAAGGCCCTGCAGACATTTTCCCTGCAAATGGGCTCCCCATGCATAATCTGAGGCATCCGTGGTTAGTATCTGGCTGGCTGGAGGCAGACTGAAGGCTTTCCCTTTGTTTTGAATACATGCCTTGGTCCACCAAAGGAATTCCTTTTGTAAACAAGGCAGGACGGTGATCTGTGTGTCTAGACTGTGGCAATGCTGCGACCATACACTTTTTAGGTACCACTGTATTTTCCTCATATGTAGTCTTGCATATGGTACGAGGAGGATGCAGGAGGCCATGTAACCCAAAGCCTGCAGGAATTTCCTTGCAGATAGCCGAGTTAGAGATGCCAAAGTTTTGAAAGTTGAAGCCAGCTGTAATTGTTTTTCGGATGTCAGAAATGCCATCTGGGTTGTTGTATTCAGAAGAGCACCCAGAAAAGTTATCTGTTGTGAGGGTGTCAAATTGGACTTTATGTTCACAGTGAATCCCAGGAACTTGAGAAGATTCTGAACAAATTCTAGATGCTGGAGTAAGACATCCTTGCTGTCTGCTTGAATAAGACAGTTGTCCAGATAAGGGTAAATTTGAATTCCCTTGAGTCTGCAATAAGCTACTACTGGTGCCAGGTATTTGGTGAAGACCCTGGGCGCAGGAGACAATCCAAAGGGCAGCGCAGAGAATTGATAGTGCCTCGATCCGGCCTTGAACCCGAGGTATTTTCTGCACTCCTGCCTGATAGGAATGTGTAAATAAGCCTCCTTTAAATCCAGTGTTACCATCCATGCATTTCTGCTCAGCATTGGAAGTAGCTGCTGTAGAGTAAGCATCTTGAATTTTGGTATCTCGAGAAAAGTGTTCAAGACTGACAGATCCAGGATGGGTCTCCATGAATTTTGCTTTCTGGGGACTAGAAAGAGCCTTGAGAAAAAACCTTGCCTCATTTCTAAAAGTGGAACCAGTTCTATGGCCTTCATAGCCAAGAGGGCTTCCACCTGGTTTAAGGCCTCTAACCATTGATGTTTTGGTAGATCCGGCCATCCGTTTGGTCTTGGTAGGGTATGAAAATGGAATTTGTAACCTCTTGAAACCACATCCAAAACCCACTTGTCTTGGGTTATGCAAGTCCAATTTAGGTGAAAGAGAAAGTTTTCCTCCGAGAGGGGCTTTCAGGCAAGAAGTTCCTGCAGCCCAGCAGAGGGAGTCATTGAGCCTGTTTTCTATGAGCTTGAGGTCTGTCCTCTCCACCCCTAGGGGTGGAAGCAGTCCACTGTCTTGGTCTGTAGGAGGTCTGCGTTTGGGGCCTTCCTCTGGAGCGTCTATATCTACTCCTCTGAGGCCTGTCTGAATTGGGAAAGGACCAATTTTTAGTAGGCCAATTCCTACTAAATCTGGGGGGCTGTACTTGTAAGAAATCCTTAACCATTTGCATGGATTTTGCCTTGTCCTCCATCTTCTTTATCACCTCTTCAGCCTTAGATCCAAACAAAACATTATGCTGAACAGGAGCATCCAGTAACTTAGCTTTCACTTGATCCGGCAAGTTTTGTTCCTTTAACCAAGCATGTCTTCTAATGACTGTGCCAGAGGCAGCAGCCCTACAAGAAGCCTCCAAGGCATCAAAACCACAGTGTAAACCATGCTTCCCTACTTGTTCAGTGGCATGCATTAAATCATGTAATTCCTTATCTGCACAAGCGGAAATGGAAGCCAGCTTTTGTTTCAAAACAGACAGTAGAAATTGCTGGTATTTCAGCATATGAAACTGACAGTTTAAAGCCCTAATAGATAAAGTTGCAGAAGTGTACACTTCTTTGCCCCATCTCTCTAAAGCTCTGGAATCCTTCTCTGTGGGAATGGGGTTTTTAGCAGAAGTGGCCTTAACCCCCTTAGGGCCCTGAGAAATGGTTTCAGGATCAGCAGTTGGATTCTTGTATAAAAACTGGTGGGAATCAGGAACCCTATAATATCTGTCTGGCTTAACAGGAGCTGGAGGAAAAGAGTCAGGAGTTAAGTTAGCCTCAGAAAAGGCATCATCCACAATATCCAAAATAGGAGGAATAGCCAGGGGTCTATGTTGGGGAAGAAGAAGAAAATCCCTAAGTCTTTTCTTAGATTCAGAGTACTCCTGTCCTTCCCAGTGAAAATGTTCCCTCATTTCGTGTAAAGTTTCCCCAAATGAAAAATCCTCAGGGGGAGAATCTGAAGGAATGGATTCCTCAGCATCAGAATCCTCATAAGGAGGGAAAGAATAATCCTGGTCAGAAGAAGACACTGAAGAAACAGAAGCCTGATCAGAAGAGTCATAATACAATTCCTGCCTTGGCCCTTTATCTGGAGGGGGATGTGAACCCCTAATCATAGTAAGTAAGTCCTCCGCCATCTTAAGTAACTGTTTTTGGGACTTGGGTCCCGGATCAGAAGAGGCCTGGGCAGAAGTCTTTGATTTGGAAGGAGTCTTTGTCTTTGCCTTTATCAGAAGCTGTGTAGGCCTGAAAACCCCCTCGGAAGCCGGTACCTGCACAGCGGCTCCGGACCCATCCGAAGGAGCATTGTCCGAAGGTCCTGCAACTGAAATACTCAAAGACCTAGTTGGCTCCTCGTGGGAGTCAGTTTCGGCCATCGGTTCTGACGACAGGGGCTGCGAAAGCGCCTCACTGACGACGGCCGAACCTGAAGCTGGCTCTGCTTGTAAAACGTTGTCTGTTTTGGACCTCGGAGGCCTGTCTTTATCCTTGCGTCATTTGTGAACTCCGGTAGTCGGAAGAGTGTCCGACGACATTTTGTAATTAAATCGCCTACCGAAGTAATGAAAAGCAAAATCGTACTTTCGTTTAATCGTACGTTGATTAAACCTAGCACAAAACCGACAACTAGCTACGTCGTGGTCAGGGCCTAAGCAAGGAATACAGTAAGAATGGAAATCCTTAAGAGGTATTTGCTTCCCACAAGAAATACAATTATTAACTTTTTCTGACATCGGACTGGAGCAAGTTTCCCCAACGGGGTACTTAGCTTTGAGTAAAAGAAGAAAGTCTTCGGACTGAAGTACGTAAGAAAAAATTGTCAGGAGTCAGCCAACCGGCACTTGCAAACTGCTTTCACCGCACAGCAAGAAAGACTGGAGAACATGGCGTCGGCTGCCAGCTTTGTACTCCTGGCGCTCTGACGTCAGGGAGCATGGCTGAGCAGCGGCCGACCCAGACTTTGGGATTCTGGCCGACCGAGGACTGCCTGCCGGCAGGGGAGAACCCTACAGTGATGACTGCAACAGGGAAAAGTACAGTTTTGTACCTACCATAAATGTAGACGTCCGATAGATATGCAACTGCAGTCATAACATATGGGTTGTCCTGCCTCAGGCAGCCCTCGGTCGGCCGGATTCCAAAGTCTGGGTCCGACGTCGGCTGATGTCGCATTTCTCTCCGACGTCAGGGCGGCTGGAGTATATAAGCATCAGCCGACGCCATCTTCTTCAGTGTTTCTTGCCCCAGGTGCCCTCTAAGGAAGGCTGTAATCAAATTGGAAGACAAAAATAGGTTTCCAGACAACAAATAAGCAATAAACAGATACACCATAACAAATATCCCCAGCTAAGGATAACAGGGAGAGGAGTGGACCCAAGGCATAGAGGGGATGGAGGGAGGGAAAACCCGACTGCAGTTGCATATCTATCGGACATCTACATTTATGGTAGGTACAAAACTGTACTATGTCCTTCAAGAATGCAACTGCAGTCATAACATATGGGTTGAATACCATAGCTTAGCTGGGGGAGGTGGTATGCTCTAAGAAAGGGATGGTGTAGCTATCAGTCCCTGCAGGACTGCCGAAGCAAAGCCTGCTCTGGATCTGGAATATAAAGGGAGGTTGTAGTGCTTGGAAAATGTATGCATGGAGCTCCATGTAGCAGCTTCTAGAATGTCTTTTGTAGGCACCCCTCTTAAGAAGGCTGTAGAGGTGGCTGTAGCTCTGGTGGAGTGTGGTCTGACATTGGCTGGCACACTCTTTCCATGGAAGGAATAACAGAATCTGATGCAATGTCCAATCCATTTTGAAATTTTCTGTTTAGAAATTGCTTTTCCTTGTACTGCAGGGGCGTAAGCTACAAAAAGCTGGTCAGACTTCCTACTGGTCTTGGTTCTGTCTAGGTAGTAGCGAAGCTGTCTGCGTATGTCCAAGGTATGCAACAGTCTTTCCCCCTTGTTCTCAGGATTAGGAAAGAAAGTAGGCAGGTGAATTGCTTGATTTAAGGCAACCCTAGATACCACTTTTGGCAGAAAGGTAGGGTTGGTTCGTAAGACCCTGTCTCTGTGAAAGGTTATGAACGGTGGTATTGCCATTAAGGCCTGTAATTCCGAAACCCTTCTTGCTGAGGTAATGGCCAACAGGAAAGCTGTCTTCCAGGAAAGAAATTGTAAATCCACAGAAGCTGCTGGCTCGAAGGGAGGTAAAGTCAATTTTTCTAGAACATAATTGAGGTCCCATGCTGGTACTGGTGCCTTTCTTGGGGGCTTTATATTCTTGATTCCTCTAAGAAATTGCCTTAACAAAGGATGTGAAAACACAGGTGGGTCAGTGTTGTATCTAGCTGATATAGCTGAAGCATGAATTTTTATGGAAGAGAATGAAAGTCCTTTATGCAGCATATCTTCCAAGTATTCCAGGATGAGATGAATGCTCAAAAATGAGGCATCATGACCCTTGTTGGTATTCCAAATGCTGAATCTCTTCCATTTGGTTGAGTAAACTTTTCTGGTGGATGGTCTGCGGGCTTCTGTTAATATCCGCTGAACTTCCTTGGAGAGAGGTAAATCAAGGTTATTTATGGGATTTCCCAAGTTGTCAGCTGTAGCGTCTGGATGTTAGGATGAACTGTCCTGAAGTTGTGTTGAGTCAGAAGTTGGGGCCATTGTGGAAGGGCCCAAGTTTTGTTGTGACATATGCTCCGTAGTAGTGGATACCAGTGTTGTCTTGGCCAGTCTGGAGCTATTAGGATCCCCTTTGGCTTGTCTGCTTTGATCTTTAATAACACTGTGGTCATCAGTGGCAGAGGTGGAAATGCATAAATTATCAGGGTGCTCCAGTTGAATGAGAGGGCATCTGTTTTCCATGCTTGTGGATGATATGTCCTTGAGCAGAACTTTTGTAAGTGATGATTGAGGTGGGAGGCAAATAGATCTACGTCCGGCCTGCCCCATGTCGAGGTGAGTCGTAGGAAGATGTCTGGATGTAGCCTCCATTCGTGGGGGTCTAGGAAATTCCTGCTTAGACTGTCCGCCAGAACATTGTCTTTGCCTGGAACAAACTGGGATTGTAGTTGTATGTTTAGGCCCAGTGATTTTTCCCAAAGATTCACTGTCAGTCTGCAAGGGGGGTAAGAATGAGTGCCCCCCTGCTTGTTTATGTACCACATCACTGTGGTGTTGTCTGTCCGTATTAATAGGTGGCCTTGTTGAAGTTGTTGCCCAAAGGCCTCGATGGCATGCATTACTGCTAACATTTCTTTTTGATTGATATGCAGATGTGTTTCCTTTGGAGACCATTGTCCTTGAATACATCTGCCTTCCATGTGCGCCCCCCATCCAAGGTCTGAGGCGTCTGTGGTCATGGTCTGTGTTATCTGAGGCTTTTTGAATGACATACCTAGGTTTGACTGGCTTGCTGAGGCCCACCATAGAAATTCCTTTTGAAGACATGGAATGAGTGGGATATTTGCTTCTAGGTTGTTGCTGTGTTGAGACCATAAGCTTTTTAAGTACCACTGAAGCTTTCTCATGTGTAGCCTTGCTAGTGGAACCAGGAGGATGCAGGATGCCATGTAACCCAGGGCCTGCAGGAAACTCCTTGCAGTCATTTGGGTGAGCTTTGCTAAACTTTTGAAGTAATGGGTTAACTTCTTTTGCTTGTCTTCTGTCAGGTAAGCCATTTGAGAGGCTGTTTCTAGTTTGGCTCCTAAGAAGGTTATTTGCTGGGACGGCTGAAGTCTTGACTTTTGAAAGTTGACTGTGTATCCCAGAGCCTGTAGCAAGTGTATGACATAATTCAAGTTTTTTGTCAAAGTTAGTTTGTTGTCCGCTTGTATGAGGCAATCGTCCAGGTACGGGTAGATTTGAATCCCCTGGAGCCTGCAATGAGCAATTACTGATGCCAGGCATTTCGTGAATTCTCTGGGCGCAGTAGATAAGGCAAATGGCAATGCTGAGAATTGATAATGCTCTGGCCCTGCAAGAAATCTGAGGTATCTTCTGCAGCTGTGTCTGATAGGGACATGCAGGTATGCCTCCATGAGGTCCAGAGTAATCAGCCAAGACCCCTTGCCCAGCATGGGAAGGAGTTGCTGTAGAGTCAGCATTTTGAACTTTGGTACTATGAGGAAAGTGTTTAAAGCGGACAAGTCCAGTATTGGTCTCCATTGACCTTCTTTTCTTGGAACAAGGAACAGTCTTGAATAAAACCCCTGGCCTTGTTCTTGTTGTGGAACTTTTTCTATTGCTTTGATCTGTGCAAGCAGAGAAATTTGCTTTATAGCCTCTGCCCTCTGATTTTGTGGAAGGTTTGGTATGCCTTGTTTTCTTGGCAAAGTGTGGAAGTGGAACCTGTAACCGTGGTCTATAATGTCCAAAATCCATTTGTCTGTTGTTAGTTTGTGCCAATTTTTTGAAAACAGAGATAACTTTCCACCCAGAGGAGCCTCTGTTTGCTCCTTGGTTAGCGGAAGTAGAGGAAAGTCATTGAGATTGTCCCTGCGGGGCAGGAGAAACTCCTGTGTCACTGCTTTGGTTTGTTGGTTGCCATTGTCGTCCCCTGTAGGATCCTCTGTATTGGCCTCTTCCTCGGCCACACCTGTTTTTGCCCCTTTGTGATCTTTCAGGATTAGGAAAGGACCGGTTTTTAGAAGGCCAGTTCCTGCTGAATCTGGGCGGCTGAACCTGAAGGAAATCTTTTACTGTCTGAACTGACGGATTTTTTCTCAATGGACTTTAACACATCTTTAGCATTAGCACCAAAAAGCTTGTTCTTTTCCAAGGGTGCGTCAAGAAGTTTTGCCTTAACATGATCTGGTAAGGGTTGTTCTTTCAACCATGCATGTCTGCGAATGACCGCCCCTGTCATAGCTGCCCTACATGAAGCCTCCAATGCATCATATCCACACTGTAGAAAGTGATTGCTAACCTGTTGAGCATTATGCACAGTCTCCTGCAAAGACTTCCTATCTAAGGGTTCAGGGGAGGCCAATGTTTTCTGTAAATCATCTAACAGGAAACCCTGATATTGAAACATGTGAAAGAGACAATTGAGAGCTCTCATAGATAAAGTAGTGGAAGTGTAAACCTTCTTCCCCATCTCTCTAAGGACCTTGCTTCCCTGTTAGAAGGCAAAGGATTTTTGGAGGTGGTAGCTGAAACCCTTTTAGGCCCCTGGGAAATTGTTTCTAAATCAACAGCATGGGCCTTGAAGAAATGAGAATGGGTTTCTGGAACCCTATAGTATCTGTCAGGCTTGGCAGGAGGAAGAGTATCAGGGGTGACACTGGAGTCAGAATACAAATCATCCAAAACATCAAGCACAGGAGGTATAGCTAAGGGTCTGTGCTGGGGCTTTTTAAGGAAGGTTCGAAGGCGCTTTCTGGAATCAGAATATTCCTGGCCTTGCCACTTGAAATGCTCCCTCATGGAGTGCAGGACTTCCCCAAAAGAAATATCCTCAGGAGGGGAGGCTGAGGGAATGGAGTCCTCTGCATCTGAATCCTCATAGGTCTGGAAGGGCTCTTCCTGGCTTTCGGAGCAAACAGAGTCCTCAGAATCTTCATCTGACTGAAGAGGATCAGAGGGTTCAACCCTGGGCCTTTTGTCAGGAGGAGGCTGGGATCCTCTCTCAGGATGGGCCTGGGAACCTCTGATCAGGGAAATTAAATCTGCTGCCATAGACATGATTTGTGTTTCAGGAGTAGGCTGAGGTAAGGTTTTAGTAGTAAGATGCTTGGACTTGCTGGCTGCCTTAGCACGTGTGTAGGCCTTGATAGACATGGACATGGGAGGCCTAGCTGCTCCACGTGCAGGAGTGACCTTATCAACAGCAATGGTCTTGGGCATTTCCCTCGGTTTCGGTATCAGGAGGAAAATCAATAACTGGCGTCGGTGTTGCCTCTGGTATCGGAGGTATCGGGAAAGCGGTGTCTTCGGTTCGGAGCGGTGGAATAACCGACTCAGAGGGAACCGGGGCACCTGCGGTTAGTTTAGTCATGGTGTCGGTGGAAGACGCGGGCCGAGGATGTCTGTCCCGGTCTTTTCGTTTCTTAGGAGTCTGCGTTGTCGGTTGTTCCGACGGCATTGTATAATGAAATTTGTCGCCGAAAAAGTCTTCTGTGAACTCCGCCCGGCGCCTGAGAGTGTGCTTATTGAAGCGAGCACAGGCGACACAGGCCGAGATGTCGTGGTCTGGGCCAAGGCAAGGGAGGCAGTAAGAGTGGAAATCCTTATGAGGTATTTGTTTACCACAAGACAAACAATTATTCACTTTTTCAGTAATTTCTGACATCGGCTGAGGCAAGAAAAGGTCCCCAACGGGGTACTTAGCTTTTTTGATGACTTTGGTTTCGAAGAATACAGGAGCTGACCGACCGGCACTTGCGAACTGCTTCTGCTTCGGGCACCGCGCGGCAAGAAAGACTGGAGAAGATGGCGTCGGCTGATGCTTATATACTCCAGCCGCCCTGACATCGGAGAGAAATGCGACATCAGCCGACGTCGGACCCAGACTTTGGAATCCGGCCGACCGAGGGCTGCCCGAGGCAGGACAACCCATATGTTATGACTGCAGTTGCATTCTTGAAGGACATCATGATGAACATCAATGTTTATACATAACTGCTGCCTGTACAATCCACTAAGTTGCATGTGGGCTTTCTCTTTAATAACTTCCACTTTTGTAAAATTTTAGAATGTATAAATGTAACTACTGTTTGTATATAAACGTAACTACTTGTGTTTAACTGGAACTCAGCATAATGCAATGTAAAAAAATGGAGCTTTTCTTCCCGGGCCTCCTCTGAAATGGTTGTTTACTGGGAAAGTCTGACTGGGTAATAAAGTGAAATAAATAAATAAATAAAAACAGCTATAAAAAATTCAGATTCAATAATAGTTGAAAAAGATACTGCCAGTTTATTCTATCAAATACTTTCTTAGCGACTAGACTTGCTACTAATAAAACATGTTTTGTTACAGTGGCATCTTGTATGAACTCTTTCATACCTAGCCTGATGGAATTTCAGATCTCTTCACACCTGAAGAGTTCCTGCCTGGCCAGGCTTTCCTGAGGTAAAATTCTGAGAATGCAGTTTTCTAACCCACTTGTAAACAAATCAATGCATCTTAAAAATGATACAAGTTACAAAAAGAAAGTTAAAATATGAAAATTATTCAGGCCACTTTCTTCTTCTTGATGGTCATATTAATATGTCGGCCAGATCTACTTATTGTGATTACATTACAGTACTATAATTATAGAAACAAGTATTAATATTTCTTTAACCATAGCAAACAGACCACAACTATCAGTGTGACTTCTGTTTGTGCAGATATGATCTTCATTTAACTACAATCCAGGCTTGTAGATGCCATCCTACTTTTTGTTATCTGCATAATTATGAATGGCATTCACATTTTTATATTTCATTAACAAATACACAGAAATATCTGAAAGTAGTGCTAGTGAGACACCACATAATAGTGCACATTTTTCAGCACTGTGCATACTTTCATATGATACAGAGGACTATCATATAAAGACCCACTGGTTCAAGTTACTAATATAATTATGAACATACACCCATTTATAATATTTCCAGGAAAAAAATCACTTTTTTTGTGGTACAATACATCACATTGGTTTGAGGAGCTGTTCCTAACCCCTCTGGTGACTGGGCATGTTAAATGCTGAACCACAATTCATCCAAGTGGACAATACCAGAGATGTGTACAGAAATAAGATAATTATGGTCATATTCATATTTTGTTCATAGGTAGTTAACTAGGCTATCGGCCCAAGGGCCTAAGTAAGCCTAGCCAACAAGGTTACCTGGAAAATAAAGAGCCTCTGCAAGGCTCAAACCCAGGACCCTGCACATCATAGCCAAAGTGATTTACCACTAAGCCATGTCAATTATTATTGTGAAAAATTACTAATGAACAAGTATAAATATCTGCAGACTGGTAGTATGCAGACAGCAGGTGTCAGTCATGACTTTTGCAGCATTATGTAAGCTTTTGTTTGATACCATGAATTTCCATTAAATCACCTTCTCTACTATGGCAATGATATTTCACTAACTGGCATTTTATCATTCATTCTTTAATATATTTATAAATAAAATGCATATACTTTCTCACCCAGCAAATCTAATCAAATATGAAGATGACTCAACACTGTATGTGTCATCTCTACAGTCATACAACTGCAAGATGAGCTACAATATACCTTTACAAAAATTAAAGGCCAACCAGAACAATCTAAAATACTCCTAAATACAGATAAAACAAAACTAAACTAATGGTATTTTCACATCCAACCCAAAAATCAGACAACTACAAGATAAAAATATGAGGGAATAACATTAAAATTGAGCTACTGCAAAATAGAAAACTGATGATTAAGATTTGATCACCATATCCAATATAAAGTTCAAAAAATAAACTAGGACTTCTTTAATGAGAAAGAACAAGTTAGAAATTCTTAATACATTGCTTAACTGACTAGACTGACAGCTATCATCAGTAACTGTATATGAAATCAAATGCTGAAGGATGTAAACCAAGTCCTCTTTTTTTCCACTCAACATTGAGCAGCAAAAAAAAAAAAAAAAAAGAAGAAGAAAGCTCCACACACTTGTCAAACAAACCAAAAAAAGAATGTATTAGTTTAACAGATTCATCACAATAAACAAAGGGACTCCAAGTTTTAAAAAGTGCTCAACGATTTTTTATTTTTTTATTATTTTTTTTTTTTTTGCTTGACAAGTGTCTGGAGGTGGTTTAGTTTTGGTGAAGCTACAGAGGTTTTTTGGTTATTTTATTTTGGTTCCATCCTTGGTACTGTTTGCCAAATTTCTGCATCAAAAGAAAATAAGGGACACAGAAATTCAAGGATATAATTGGCTTGGTAATAAAAAAAACTTGGTTTATTTGCAAATTACACTATTTTATATTTGATGAATCCAGAAAAGGACATCTTGGTGATGTAGAATATTGAGACACTTTCATAATTTTACAGGATATAAAATTAAAAAACATAAAACAAAGGTTATAACCATAAATGATGTACACACTCATAACGTGGGTCAGCAATTGGTAAACCAGTATTTAGGAGTCTGGATTAAAAAGGCAGCCAAGGATATGTGAGAAGAGACTAAACAAAAAATGACACAAAACCCAATAAACTGTAAGCTCGTGTTTATGGATATGGATAGTAAGATACAAGCAGTGAAAATGTTTTTATACCTTTTAGTTTTTTTTTTATACAGGTCAGGCATATTTTTATCAACCAAAGGAGAAGTTGTGAACAATATCAATAAGTTGAAGGAATTTATCTGTGAGGGAAAGAGGGCAAAAGTTAATTAGGATAAGCTGATCCTCCCAACAGAGCACTGGCGTTTAGAATTACCCAATCTGAATGGATATTTTAGAGCTACAGAGTTAAGGCTCATGTACATGATGAATTATAATCTTCTGCTTGCAAAGTGGAAAGGAATGATGATGAAGTAGGAGGAGGGGGGTTAAGTTCAAGAAATAAGGTGTGAGTGTGGGATTTTAAATCCAGATCTTTACTGAGAATGATAACTACCATACAGGATATTACATTCATAAAGTTGCAGAAAGAACTAAGCCAACATGTCAATGGAGAAAGGAGATTTTGCCAACAGCAACCCCAACTGCAAGTAGGGGTATATAAAATAGACACGGGAGGCTGGAATTTACTGGAGAATACTAGCACATGAAACAAGGTACTGGGATGATAAATCTAGAGAGGGAAAGGTAACAGAATGGGATGAGGCCAAGAAGAGGTTTGGAGCTAGTTTTCCCATAAGGGATTGAGTTTACCAATGAGAAAGGGATAACAAAGTCTTAAGTGAAAGACTTGCTCTGCTAAGTTTTTAGTCAAGTCCAAAAAGTACAATTGTGTAAGATCTTACCATAACAGTAGATGTCCTTTTCTTCACTGTTACAGTATTCCTTACATTAAAGATCTCCTGTCAAGAATAGCCCAACGTCCAGCTAGTATACCAAAGCCTTTTAGTACTTACAGACGTCAAACATCACACACATCCTCCCTGCACAAGGCATAGGGTGCTAAGGTGATGCAAGGATGTCCAAACTCAGAACTAGAGAATCCCCAGGAGGAACAGCATGTCTTTAGGGACAAGGAGAAACATGTGCATCCAGAAAGTTTAAAAAGGAAAGGAGCCCCTGAGCCAGGAGGGCAGGAAAGAACAAGCCTACGCCTAAAATACAGGGGACAAGAGGAAAGGAGTGAGTACTGCAACAGTGAAGAGCATGACATCTACTGTTATGGCAAGATCTTACACAACTGTACTAAGTTTTTCTATATCACCTGTGTGTTAGGGAGAGTAGAAAAGCTTAAGAGAAATCTTGGGAGGAGGATGGAACAGAAAAGCCCTCCAGAAACTCATGCAGAATAGTTGTGACAAAGCCATCCCTTGCCCTAGAAATAACATCCATCTTGTAATGCTTAGTGAAAGTATGAACAGAGGACCAAGTAGCAGCCTCTAGGATATTACTGGTGTCCAGCACCTTGAAAAATGCACCAGAGGAGGCAACACCCCTGGAAGAATGAGCCTTTACTGTTGAGGAAAGACATTTACCATGAAAAGAACACAAATAAATAGCCTTGGAAATCCAGGAATAGATGGTTTGCTTAGAAACAGCTAAACCCAAACACCTATGATGAAAGGAAACAAAAAGCTGCTCAGATTTGTGAGTAACTTTGGTTTTATCCAATTAATATCTGAGCATTCTATGCAAATCCAATGTGTGAAGAACCTTTTCACTGGCAGACTATGAAGAAGGAAAAGGAAGGAAGATGAATAGACTGATTAAGGAACAACTCATTGACCACCTAGGGCATAAAAAAAGGGATCAACACGAAGAGACACCTTGTCTCTGTGAAAAACTAAGAAAGGAGGAACGGCCATGAGGGTCTGAAGTTCAGACACTCTCTTGGCCGAAGTGACAGCCAAAAGGAAGAGTCTTCCAAGTTCAATACTGTACGGAAGCTGAAGCAGCAGGCTCAAAAGAGGTCAAAGTCAAATTTCAAGAACTAGGCTTTCTGGGAGGCCTAACATGAAGAATGCCTTTAAGAAATTGACTGACCTTGAATCTACAGGACAAAGGGGGAGTCAAGGGCAGACAGGCAGAATGTGCTGACAGGTGAGCTTTAACTGAAGAACATGCCAGCCTAGACTGGAGCAGATCACACAAATAAGACAGAAACAGAGGAACCTCCACAGACAGGGGATCCTGATGGTGAGAGAGGAACCAGAGAGAAAATCTCTTCCGTTTTGACAAATATGATTTCCTGGTAGTGGGCTTTTTGGCTCCTGCAGTACCTGAAGCAGATCTGCAGAAAAAGGTGCCTAAAAGGGATCAAAACCCTATCAACCACAGCATCAGCTGAAAAGTGAACAAGTGAGAATAGATAAAAGATTCCTTGCATGCATGAGTAGATCCAGTTGGTGAGGTAACCTGTGATGATTGCCCCTGGCCAAGTGAGAAAGAAGGGGGGATCAATGCTATTTGGGCCAAAACAGAGTCACTAACAAGATTTTGGGATAGTCCTGCCTGATCTTGTGCAATACCCTCAGAAGCAGATGATGGGGAAGAAAGGCAAATAGAAAGCATACCCGTCCAGGGAAAAGACAGACCAAACAGAATATAGGAAGCTGTCTACTCAGAGGGAAAGCAAAAAGATATACAAGAGGAATACACCACAGATGGATTATGTCAAGAAACAAATGTCTGCGAAACATTGATTCCTGAGCTTGTGAGCTGGACCTGCTCAGAGTCACTTGATACTGGACAGCCAAGATCCCAGACCTAAAGAGCTAGTCTGTAAAGAAGATAGGACTTTGCACCCCCCTTGCTTTTTGACATACCACCCACAGCGGTATAGTCTGCAAAAATGTTGAGGAGCCCGGGATGAAACAGGGAATGAAAAGCCTGAAGAGTTAGTAGAGTTCTCATCTCCTTTAAAATGATGTGCTGTGAACTCTGATTAGGAGTCCAGAGATCTAGAACACAGAGAGCCAAAGGAGGGCACCCATTCTATTTATTTTTTTAAACATCTGAATTATCATGTGCGACATACGCAAATTTACATTTATATAAAAGTAAACAAATTGTATTAAGTTCACATTCAAACATTACACTTCACATATATTGCTATATATGATATAACCTAAGCAACATTACATAAATTATTCAATTCCTGACCTTTTATTTAAAGAATCTTTATTAAACCATCACTTACGACATAGGAAATCATACACTTATATAAATGAAAACAAACCACACTGACACAATCCTAGCTGCAAGAATTTTACATCACAAACTATAATGACACACTCCCAGCTGCAAACATTATACATCAGTTATAATCTACCCAATCATTTTAAGTCAAATACTACATAGCACATTTAAGTCCTGCCTTCTTTTAAACCTCATTCATCCCCTGTATGTATTGTTTCTACAATTCCCATGTTTTCCTATGTAGTTTGCACCTACACTTTTCTAAAGTTCTCAATTCCAGTCATTTATCTCTCTTACTATATTCACTACTGCTTGTATCGTTGGTTTACATTTTGGATTTCCATTTTCTAGTAATTGCTTTTTTGGCAGCCAACATAGACACAGCAAGGCCTTACCATGTCTAGGCAATTCCGATTCTCTATCACAGTTCAGAAAAATCATCTCTCTCGTCACACCAATCTGCCCACTGAGCATCTCTGACAATGTATCCCGCAGGGAATCCTTAAAGTCTGCCAACTCACTGCACTCCCAGAAAATATGTTCCCAATTACCTCTTTCTTCTCCATCACATCTCTAACAGTTGCTGTCTTCCCGAGGAAAAATTCTCTGGAGCCTACTTGGGGTATACAAATATCTACGTAAACATTTCCAAGCCAAATCCTAAATCTTCTAGATTCTGTTGCATATTTGGGAGACGTACATATATCCTCCCATTGTTTCTTTGTGAATTGATTATCCAGTCTCTCTTCCCAATTCTTTCTAACCTCTTCTGATTGATTCTTATAGTTATCATGCAATATTTTATATATTCTACTAATTATTCCTTTTTTAATGGCAGGTTCTGTTCTACATTCTACTAAAAACTCTACCAGCGCTGTTTTTTTGTTTAGGACCCCCCTCCCCTATTTCTTTCTCTTTGCTTATACTCAGATATCAATTCTTGATAAAGAAGGCAAACTCTAACCTCCAGTCCAAATAAATTCTTGGCCTCTTCCCAGTCTATTACCTTCCCCTCTCTAGTTATTTGCTCCCAATACCTTGGTTCTTTTACCAATTTTCTCCATAAATTCCAGTCCCCTCTTGCCTATTGTCTGTATCCCTAATTGCAGTCATCCCTATCGTCAGAATCTCTTTTCTCCATTCCGGTGTTGGCTTAGTTCTTGGAATACTTCCTGCTAATATACAAATATAACATTCTGTATGATTTTTGTTATTCTCCTTAAAGGTCTGCATCCAAAATCCTACTCCACCTTGTATTGGAAGAATCGGCTTATCCCATTTGACTCTTGCCTTCTTCCCATCCCAGATAAAATCCTTCAGCTCTTTATTAATTGCTATCCACATCTCCTCTGGTTGATAAAATATGCCTGACCTGTGTACAAGAATAAATGGACTAAACAGTTTAACTGCTTGTATTTTACTATCCATATCTATATAACAAAGCTTCCAATTTCTCAGTTTTTGTATTATCTTTTGTTTAGTCTCTTCCTACATATCCTTAGCTGCCATACTGGAATTATTTTTAATCAACAGTCCTAAATACTTCATATCATGTCATCAAAAATATGGATATTGCTGAACCAATCTGTATGTGGGCACATAATTTACCGCTACTGCCTTTGTTGTAGCTTTATTAATTTCTTTATCCCAAAAAGATTTGAAAGCGTCTCAAAATGTTCCACAACACTGGAGTTTCCTTTTCTGGTTTTATCAGGTATAAAATAATATCAGCTGCAAATAGACCCAGCTTTTCTTAACTACCACACCAATTATATACTTGAATTTCTGAGTCCCTTATTTTCTTTGCCAGTGGCTCTAAATATAACACAAATAACAAAGGGGAAAGAGGACATCCCTGCCTGGCAATCGCTGATCTGCAGTCCAAATAAATTCTTGGCATCTTCCCATTTTATCATCTTTCCCTCTCTAGTTATCTGCTCCCAATACTCTGGTTCCTTTGCCAGTTTTCTCCAATAAACTCCAGCCCCATCTTGCGTATTGTTTATATCCCTAAATGCAGTCATCCCTATCGGCAGAATCTCCTTTCTCCATTTCTGTGTTGGCTTAGTTCTTAGGATACTTTCTGCTACTTTACAGATATAATATTCTGTATAATTTTTATTCTCCTTAAATGTCTGCATCCAAAATCCTAGTCTCTCCATGCATGTTGAGTTTCCCTCTATTTCATCATCATCATCACTTTCCACTTTGAATAATAGCTTTCTGCTTGTGCCATGTATAGGACCCTTAACTGTGTAGCTCTGAAATACCCTTTCAAATTGGGTAATTCCAATCTGCCTTGTTCTACTGGAAAAATAAGCTTATCCCACTTGCCCCTTCTTGTCGTCCCTTCCCAGATAAAGTCATTCACCTCTTTATTAATTGATATCCACAACTTCTCCTCTGGTTGATAAAAATATGCTGAAGCTGTGCATAAAACTAATGGGACTAAAATTTTAACCGCTTGTATCTTTACTATTCATATCCATATAACAAAACTACCATTTTTCTCAATTTTTTTATCTTTTGTTCAGTCTCTTCCCACATATCCTTAGCTGCCAATCTAGAATCATTTAATCCGTACTCCTAAATACTTCATTTTATCATGCCCCCATAAATATTGATATTGCTGAACCAATGCCTAAGTGGGTATACAAATTACTGCTATTGCCTTTGTTTTAGCTTCATTAATCTTGTATCCCAAAAAGTTATGAAACTGTCTCAAAATGTTCCACAACACTGTTAAGTCTCTTTCTGGTTTTGTCAGGTTTAAAATAATATCATCTGCAAATACAGCCAGCTTTTCTTTGCTATCATACCAATTATATCCTTAAATTTCTGAGTCCCTTATTTTCTTTGCCAGTGGTTCTAAATATAATGCAAACAACAAAGGGGAAAGAGGACAACCTTGCCTGGTTCCCCTGCTCAAGCAGGAATTATCAGAGAGGAACCCACCCACTTTAATTTTCACATCCGATCCACCATATAGCTTCCTAATCAACCTTATAATTTTTTCAGGAAATGCAAATGATTCCATTGCCCTGCTCATAGAATCCCAGCTTACTCTGCCAAATGCTTTCTCTGCATCAAGACCCACCAACAACAATGGTATTTTCTTATATGCTGAGTCCCTCTGAATCAATGTTCTATTAATGTTGTCAAATGTTTGCCTCCCCTCCACAAAGCCACACTGATCCATATCTATAAATGTTGGCATTACTTTTGCTATTCTTTTAGCCATTATAGACATGAACACTTTAAAATCATGGTTTGTATTGAAATGGGCCTGTACGAAGCTGGATCGGATGGTTCTTTACCCTCTTTAGGTATTACAGCTACCACTGCTTTCTTCTGGAATGCTGGTACTTCTCTTAAAATACTGTGAAACAAAACCTTCCACTTTTTTTTTTTTTATTAAACAATTTTAAAAAAAAATATTTATTAAATTATCATGTATAACATAGGAAATCTTACATTTATATAAATGAAAAACAAACACTGACACCACCTAGCTGCAAACATTATACATCAAAGATGCCACTGAAACTGTAGTTGCAAACATTATACATCACTTATAATCTATCCAGTCATTGTCAGTTAAGCATTACATAGCTAATTCAAACCCCCGCCTTCTTTTAAACCTTGTTCCTTCTCTGCATATATTGTTCCTAAAATTCTAATTTTTCCTATGTAGTTTTCTCCTTTCCTTTTCTAAAGATCCCAATTCCAATTGTTTTATCTCTGTTACTATAGTCAATACTTCTAGTAAAGTTGGTTTAGACTTCGATTTCCATTTTCTAATAATTGCTTTTTTGGCAGCCACAATAAACAGACTCAGCAAGGCTTTACTATGTCTAGACAATTCTGATTCTGTATCACATCTAAAAAAATCCCATCTGCTCACCCAACATGCTTGACAGAGCAGTCCGCAGGGAATCTTTAAAGTCTGCCAACTCATTACACTCCCAGAAAGTATGTTCCCAACTGCCTCCTTCTTCCCCATCACATCTCCAACATTTGCTATCCACCTCAAGAAAAATTCTTTGGAGTCTACTTGGGGTATAAAAATAAAATCTTCCAGATCTTTATCAGTTTTTCTCTCCTAGCTTCCAAACTTACATAGGAATACCATCTGCTTTTGGGGACATTCGTGTGAATTGGTTATACATCACAATTTTTATCTCATCTCCTCCTATCCTAAATGTTAGTAACCGATCCTCATCTACCTCTAATCTTGGTATATTTAATTCTTCCATAAAAATTTCCATTTGTATATTTTCTTGATTTCCATATTTCTCTGCTTTAGAGAGACTTTCTGAAATATTTCTAATATCTCTACAGGATCTCGTTACCTTCCTTGTTACAGGCTCCCTAAGCTTGCTAACAGACATTTCTACTTTCTGTTGACCGAGCCATCATGCTAAAAGTTTTTGTGGTCTAGTGTGATTATCAAAAAAGTTGCTCAACAGAAATCTTTTTAAACTTGTGTATATTATCGAGGTAATCCTCAATTTTCTTCTTAGCATTCTGCAGCTGATCTTCTTCTTGTTCTGTGAGACTCCTCCTATTCTGCGACATTTGGCAGTCCCTCTAAATAATTCTTGCTACTACTTAAACATAGCTCCCCTTTCTTTTACTTCCACTCGATTTTTCAAGTACACCTTAATTTTATCCCACTCCCTAGCTATATTTTAAGTAATTTCTATCATCTCGAATAGCTCCTGAATAATTTCCACTACCCTTTCCTTAAATTCCTCTCTTTTCAACAGATAGTAGGGAAAGCGCCAGTGTCTCATTTTTATTTCATTACCTGCATTTTTATTTTAGTCATTATTGGTGGGTGATCTGAAATAGTTATTGGGTGTGTATCAAAACCTTCAATTAAATGCACATGCTCCTGTGAAATATAAATACTGTCTGGCCTAGCCCAGTTTTTTTATAATCTTGTGGAATAATATGTAAATTTACCCTGAACTCCTATTACTGAATTCACATCTTCCATGCCACATATTTTCAAAAATTTGTTCAAAAATCTACTTTCCTTTGTTATATTTTCCCTTCTGGGCCCCAAGATACATCTTCCCTGCTGCAAATCAAAGTACAGTCCCCACCTAAAAGTAATATTCCTTGCTTAAAATGATTATTTCTTCCAGAATCTTCTTAAGCTTCATTACAGCAGTTTTAGGTGGAATATAAATACATGCCAATGTAATCCATCTCCTTCCCAGTAGCCACTTAGTACTACAAATCTACCATTATCTTTTTTATCCTCACTATTAGAGCTCCTCTTGTAATTAATATACGTACGCTTTTCCTTTGTCACAGATATTCCACTGAGTAACCATTTGGAAAATCTTTCTTTATCAAATTCACATATTCAGTTCTTTCCAAGTGCATCTCCTGTAACATAGCTTTTTGTACTTTACATTTTTTAATATCGTTCACTATTCTTTCTTTTTTATATTTATCTGTAAGACCGTTGACATTTAAAGACATTGCAGAAAGCATAATTTGTTAAATGACTAGTCCCAGCTTTTGTGTTATATGCATACACTGGCAGGTTAAACTTTGATATAGGCTGAAATGGATATAGCAAGAAACAACTGTCGCATCTTATAAAACTTTTTTGTTTTACTGAAAGCCCTCAAACAAAAACAAACCCCCCCTCAATAACCCCTAAAACCTATTAATTTAATACTAACACACAAAAATATGTAAATCTTTAAAAACTGAAGTTTTACCCTCCTAATTGGAACAAATGTCCCAAACTAATAGCCACACTCACAAACTTGAGTTAACCTTAAAGAAACGTTATCCATGCTAAGATGCATGGTGCATCCTGTGCTTCTAAGTACGAACTGATTTTGTCTTAACTTTACAGCTCTAGCTCTCCCAGATGGGAAAACCTCTGAATGCTTTCAAAGAACATTATTCTTAGCAAGTTTCTCTCTTCTTTCTCTTTATCAGATTTTCTCCATAGAGACATAAGAACCAGGCAGCCAATTTCTCTTTATCATATTTTTTCCATGGAGACACGATGGTCAGCTACTGAGTTGCTACTAAGCATACATTCATTTGCTGGGAAAAAAGTCTCATAATATTCAATATTTTTTTTCATTTATTTACTTTCTCTTAAAACTTGTTATTAAGTGAATCTAAGGTCATTAAACCAGTCATTCCCCCATGCAACAATGAGAAAAAGCACATTCATTTTTCTTTTGTCATGCTCTTTTAACAAGGCTTTTTTTTTTTTTTTTTTTTTTTACATTGCCTACATTTCTTAAAACTGAAGAAGAAAGAAAGAAAGAAGTGAGAAAAAGGGGAAAAATAACAGCACTTATTTTCAATCTCCATTACACTTAAAATAACTGAGAAAACCTTACTTTATAGCATGCAAAGAAAATTGTTTTGTTTGCGTCTTTCGGCTTTTCCCGGTTAGGGGTCGCCACAGTGGAACTCCGGTCCGCTAATGACTGGCAGTAGATTTTTACGTACTGGCTTGCCGGGCCTAATGCACAACCTTCAACGAAGGAACGTCCATTCATGCATGTCACTACACAGAAGACACTCTAACCGAGAATCGAACGGGCAAAGTCTAACTGTGAGGTGACAACGCTACCGCAGCACCATAGTATGGTTAAGAAATTACAGTGATTTTTTTTTTTTACTTACAGTTAACTTTCGCTCCTCTCTTTCCCTCCTCAAAGTATTTTTTCGAACATTAATGACATGAAGTAGAGCATATACTTTACTTTAGAGTCCCCCACAAGTCCAACAAATTCTAAAAAAGTTCAATATTTCCAGATTTTCTTGTTCTGACATATTTCAAAATTATTATTATTGCAATGTAATCCATCATTAAGTTAATGGTTTTATTACTGCTCGACTCCATCTCCCAAATCCTCTATCTGCTTCATCTTCAACAAGCACTCAATTCTTCCAGTCAACTCTCATGCTCCCTACCCTCTCTCAAACATTTACCACTGGAAAAGGTTTCACAGGTACAGTCTACCTGTGGTCTTTATTACCAGCAGAACAAGAAGCAGAATCTCCTTCTGCTTCACAGCTCACTTTTTGTTGGGAAAGCTTTCGTATTTCCTCCTTTGTATGTACTTCATCAAAAATGGATTTTGTCCCTACACAAAAGAATACCCTGAAGACAGCTAGGTACAGCAGTTTGAATCTCACACCTGCATCTCGACATTCCCGGTGTAGTGAAATGAATTTACTCCTCTTCTGCCTGGTGTACAATGACTAATCATTCTCCACAAACACTCTGCTGTCTACCACTTTTAGTATTTTATCATAATAAACCCCTTCTACTGGTAGGATTGCATCTTTAATATTAACAGTGTAGGTTGCTTTCCTCACAGCCAGGTTTGGAGCATGCACATGATGTGCCCTTTCAACTAACAACTCCTAGTGTGGAATATCAGTCCAGTTGCTTATTTGTGCTTTCATAAAATTAATGCAGTCTGTTCCTTCCAGCTTTTCTGGTATAGCTGAAAAGCTCAGGTTTTCCCTATGTGCTCTCCTCTAATTCTATTATTTTTTGAAACATCTCCAGTCTCATATTCAGTCAGCCTTTTCTTCATTTCACCCCCTGATTTTTGCAGCTTTATTACCTCATCTGAATATCTGTTTAAAGCTTCTATTTTTTCCAGACTTTTGTTGTTTGTGTTGATATGCTCCATCAGTGTTTTGTTTATTTTAACCAGAAATGTGTGCAGTTGTCTTATATCTTCCTGTAGGTTACTGAAAGTCATGTCAGAAGGTTGCACTGCTTTTTGCTGAACTGCTGCAGTTCTTTCCCCAGTCAGGGTTTCTTTCTCACTTTTTGTAACCGTTTTTTTTTTTTTTTTCCAGGTAGCCTGTATTTCTTTTTTCCTGGCATCCACGCAGTACACTTACTAGCTAGTTACTGAACTTTACCCATAAACACAAGTCTAAAGGCCTTCTCTGTGAAGTTTCTGGTTTCACACCGGGACAGCTAGCGTTAAGCTTTCACTCAATGTGCAGCTATCTTGGAAGTCCTGTGAAGAGTTCTTAAGTTGGGACTGGAACCTGTAAAAAAGTTGTAGGTTGAGAAAATGTTGACTCCACCGCTGAAGCTTAACCTTGGGAAAAAGAAAGAAAGAAGGGTTCTCGGATGACCAGGGGATGGCAATGTTGGAGCCACACTGACTTGAGATACCACTGCAGTTTTTGCATGTGCAGCCAGGCCAAAGGGAGCATGGAAATGGTGGAGGCCATGAACCAGAGGACCTGGACAATGTCTCTGGCCATAACTGAAGCCAGAAGAAGATGACACTGAAAAAAAAACAGTGAGAGAGAGGGGGGGGCTTCGGTGCAGGCAGAGATGACAGCATAGGAATGGTCTGAAGCCTGCAACCAAGGAAAATATGATCATGAGAAGGTGACAGGGAGGATTTCTAAAGGTTTATGATAAATCCCAACTCTGCAACAGAGAAATACCAAACTGGAAATCCTGAAGCATCACAAAAAGAAGCCTGAATGAGCAGATCATCCAGATAAGGAAAGAGATGAATACCTCTCATCCTACAAAAAAACAATGACAGGAGCTAGGTATCTGGTGAATACTCTTAGAGCAGTAAAGATGCTAAAGGACACAACAGAGAACTGAATATGGAAGGAAGGAAGAAACAGAGAAACAAAGATTTCCTGAAAAGGGGATAGACAGGAATATAAAGGTAAGCATCCTTGATATCCAGGGAGACCAGAAATCCTGGGGAAGAAAAAGGAGAAAAGGAATCTGAATGGACAACATTACAAAGGAAGGGATCTTGCGAAAGGTGTTCTGCCTCCCACACTAACATTTTCCCTTTCTGGATGACGTGAACCAAACAGCATTAAAATAAGAGAAGATGAAAAGAAACCCCAATTGGGTACTTATCTGAAGTGCTGCTAGGTAACCAGCAGAGCAGAAGGATTTTCAGACCAACATTCAAAGATGGCATTAGGACTGACAGCAAAATTGTTCTGAGTTTGGACATTTGTGCATCACATTTATGCCACACTACTTGCATGGGGAGCTTATGTATGATATATGATGTCTACAACCACTTACCGCCCCATAAGCTTAACAAGTCTAGTCTGCAAAGCTATGGAGAGGATCATAATGGAGCTCATAAACAAAGATATAGGGGACTTGCAGACATTGGACCCGACCCAGTTTGGCTTTGTCAAGGGAAGATCATGCCTTTTGAACTAAACAGTCACCAAGGCCATTGATGAGGGAAAGGCAGTCCATACAGCCTACCTTGACCTTGCAAAGGCACCCCATATGTCACAAGATGGGTTGCAAACTGGCTTAAGGACAGAACCCACAGGGTTAGAGTTGCTGGCGCTATGTCAGACTGTCACAAGTGGTGTCCCACATATTGTTTGGCATCTACTCAGAAGTACAGGCCAACATTAGTGGAAAGTGCATCGGACACGGATATCCTTCAGAAGGGACTCACGGAAACAGATAGCTGGTGCCAGAGCCATGGCCTGAAGTTAAACGCCAAAAATGTATAGTCATACCCTTCTGGAAAAACAAGGTAACCCCAAGCTACCATATAGGTGGCAATCCACTAAGCACAGAAGAGGTTATCAGGGACCTGGGGACCCAGGTTGACAGTGGCCTTTCTTTTGACACTCACATTGCTAAAGTGGTTAGAAAGACCTTCTACATTGCCCACCTGATCATGAAGGGATTCACATCCAGATCTAGTGAGGTCATTGTTCCCTGTACTCTTCACTTATCAGACCAATGATCGATGTATCTCACCCGACATCTGCAGCAATTGGAGAGACCCCAAAAGTTCCTCACCAAAAGGATAAAGGGACTCCAAAATCTGTCATATGCTGCCAGATTGAAGAAACTCCAGCTCTATTCAGTACCGTCTGCTCAGAGGTGACATGTGCCTGACATACAAGGCCATGTCCAACCCGGAATTAATGGACATGCTCCACCTCAAAAATCCAAATCCACCAAAACCACTAGAGCAAGCGACTTAAACCTTAGATATAAATAGGACGTGCTGGAGGGATAGATTTATCACTATGCTGTGGAATAAAATCCCGTCCATGTGAGGCAGAGCACCTCGCTGACTCTGTTCAAGAGAAATCTAGACCTGTGGATGGGAGATCAATCATCTCTGTGTCACTGCTGGACAGAGGCACAACAAACTAATGGGCACAGTATTTTTTCATATAAGGGTGGCGAAAAATTTGGGCTAGGCTTATAAATGCCTTAGGGCAGATAGCCTAGTATAAACCTATGAACCTATGAACCTATAAAAGGCTTTGGTATACTGGTCAAACACTGGCCTCGCCATGTCAGGAGATCCCTAACATAAGGAATACTACAACACTGATATGGAAGGACATCAGAAGCTACTGTTAAAAAGGGATTAATTAGTAGGGCATACAAAATATTGCATGATAACTAAGAATCAGAGGGGAATAGAAAAGACTGGGAAGAGAAACTAGAAAAGCAATTTACAATGGGAGTACATATATGTATAGCTCCCAAGTATGCTACAAACTCCAGAAGGTTTGAGATTTTTATTTGGAAGTGTTTGCAAAGGTATTTTAATACCCTATGTAGACTTCAAATAATTTTTCCTCTGGTAGACAGCAAATGTTGGAGGTGTGAAGAGGATGAAAGAAGTAATTAACATTACAAAGACATGTGTCTGGAGTGTTTCTCCCCGGGCCTCCGCTGAAAATTAGCTTCGTTCCAAGTCATACTTTCCCGGTTAACAAAGATTAAATAAACAAACTGGGTACAGCTTTTTTTTTTTGAGGGGGTTGTAAAGACTTAGCTGATTTTAACATTTTCCTTCTCTATACTCTATCACAAATATTGAGGGAGCAAATGGCTGTAACAAAGGAAACAATTCTTTTGAGCTGGGACACAGGATCTGAATTGCCTAAAGCCTAATTTGGCTACCAAAAACAATTATTAGAAAATGGAAATCAGAATCTAAACCAACTTAACTGAAGTACTGAATGTTCTAAAAGAGGTAGCACAACTTGAAGATGGATCTTTAGAAGGGGGAAGGAGCAAATTACATAGAAATAAAAGGAATTTCTGTAAATAATACTTGTAGAATAATGTTCAGGAGGAGAGGTTAGATTTAAGAGAAGGCAGCAAAAGAGCATCTTATGTTATATTGGACAGAAAGACAGTTGCTATAAAGAAAACATGAAACATATAATGTGTGTAAGGGGAAAATGTTAATAAGATTTGTTTTCTCTCTCTCTATTAATGTACGAGTGACTATGGGTGTTTAAAAGTATTTTTACCCCATATACCAACTAGTCCTTGTGGTATAAACTAAAACAATGTTAAACAGTTCCTTTAATCTCAGATTAAATCTTTCAGCCAAGTTGAGCATTCACCGGACAGAAGTACTTACTTTGGCGAAGCCAGTGCCTCTGTCCTTTGTTTTGCACTGTTCTTCTGAATTTCTGTTTTCAGCCAAGTTAAACTTTAAAGAAATCAAAAATTAATTGGGCAAACTGTCCTCTAAAAACATTTATAAAACGCATTTAAAATAATGGCTACTGTGCTTCCCAGGCAGAAGAAAGATTACTTCTAAAACAGCAGAAGTAGGGACTTTTCTTATGCAACTGCAGTAGCTGTAACAGAGAAATATGAACTCACCCAGACATAAATAAATCACAGACAAACTCATTCCCTCCCCTATTTCCAGTAACTTCATCAAAACTCAGACTTCAAATATGGTGCACATCAGTATCAATAACATTCCTACACATATCCCAAATGTCCAGATTTTTGCCTCGCAGTTTTGGTCTATTCTTCATAAAATTTCAGTTTTTCTGGCATATCACTGATGACTGAAGTTACTAAATAATGAAATACATTTGAGTTTCAGACTTCATATCCTTCAGAAAAATGCATGCTTACACAAGTCCTGTTATTCTTGCAACTTTCTATGCCCATAAGAGCAATATTAAAAATCTGTCCCTATTTACGAGGCATTCATTATTTTAAGGTTTGTCCATATTTGTGTTAATAAGTTGAGAGTATGTTCATTCTTGAGCTAATAAGCTGAGAGTATGTTTGCACTCATATACTGATGCAAGTGCAGGCAGAATCAGAACCTGTTAAAGGTAAAAAAATACCAAGTTGAAAGTGTATATGCGAACAAATAACCAAATATATGCGGAAAAGGACCGTAGCTCACTGCAAGTGCTTACTTTTAAAAAATCACTTTTAATAGAAAACAAATAAAAACGAACCCCTGAGGGTTAAAACCATTTTACAGACAGGTTAAGCACTTTCATCTGCTGACTGCAGACTTCATCAGAAGAGTGAAATGTGTGTTGCTCCCACTTAGAATACATTTTTGAAAAAAAACAATATCCAATGGGAATGCTCAATCAATTAACCTTCTCATGAATAAAACATAACCTTATGAATATTCATTAATTCTGCTCATTCTACCTACACGGTTTTGTATTAATTACACCCTGTTTCCATGCAGTTTCTAAATATACCTATAAAACAATCGCATGTGCATATGTATATCACATTTTGGTATAAAACATTTGTTCATTTTTAAATGACCCATATATAACATATACAAATGCTAATTTGTGCTATGTTAAAAAATATATACTTATACTTCTTTAGATCACAATATATTGCACTTTAGTTATATAAGAACACATTATACCTTTTTAAAAAACATATAAAACATATGAATGCTCATTTAGCTATGTTAAAAAATATGTACATCTTTAACACTCAATATTGCATTTTTGTTATTTAGACATTATATCCTGACATGTTGCCTCCTTTCTTATTGTACCAGCTTTCTTTTTTTGTTTTTTCTAGTCACTTGTTTCTAACTTTATTCTGTGCATACATATGCCCTACTACTACATGTCTTTCATATCCTTGCATCCAAGACTGGTTTAGTGAGAATATAGTCATTCAACCCAGGTTCTTTAGTTGCATTTAGCCAAAGTTGCCATCTGACCTCTTTTTTTCTGCTAATTTGACCTTAACATGTCCTCCCCTTAAATCCACCTTTACCTTTTCTAAAATCACAAATTTAAACACATGGCTTGCATCATACTTAAGTATAGGTCTACACAAAGCATTGTTTTTATCATTTTTCCTTATACAGTTGGTATGATCATATATCCTATTCCTCAACTGTCTATCCATCTTCCCCACATAACTTGGGACATGCCATACACTTAGCCAAGTATATGACATGTTGGTATAAACAACTCCCTTTCTTGAACCTTATTGTAGTGTGACTGACATCCCCTAATGTAATTAGTTTCTCTTCTATAATCTCCTTACACTGCTGACACTGCCCACATTTTTTGGTGTACCCTTCTCCAGTGTCACCCTTTTTTTTGCCTTTCACTCTCTCAAACCTATTATTTAGGTTAGACCCAGTCTTATAAACATACAAAGACCCTGTACACACTTTGCTATAAATTAAATTGTCACTTCTTAAAATGTTCCAATTTTATCTCATTATTTTCTTTATCCCCTCAGCATATGGACTGTACTCCACAACACAAGCCCTATAGTATGAATTTTCCTTCTCGTTCTCAAGTTCTCCCCTATATTTCTCCAATCCAATACCAAGAAATGGTTTGTATTTTCCCCCATTCTCTCAGTACATATGGAGTGACATCATTAATTAAATATCTGGGGTAACCCCTTTCCCCAAATAATGTTCCTATATATTCTAATTCTTCCTTCATTTCATTGAAATCAGATGCCATTCTTGAAGCTCTTATGCACTGTCCCTTAATGATGCTCTTTTTTGACTTGCTGGGTAAAAACTATTAGAGTACAATGCCCCATTTGGTATGTACCTCACAATACATCTGCAACAGCTGGAAAGGTTGTAGAAATACCTCACTAAATGAATCACAGGCCTAAATCAGATGCTCTATACTGACAGTCTAAAAAATCTCCAGCTATACTCTGTGGCATATCGTCTACTCAGAGGTGATCTCTGCTTAACATACAAGGCCACGTCAGACCCTGAGCTGTTGGACATGCTCCACTTAAAGAAATCCCAATCCCTCAGAGCCACATGCTCCAGGGATCTAAACCTTGTCATCACAATGAACAAAACATGCTGAAGTGATAGGATCCTGACCCAAAGACTCACCATACTCTGGAATAGACTGCCCATACATGTCAAGCAGAGGGCCTCCTTGGCCCTCTTCGAAAGGAACCTTGACGATTGGATGGAGAAAGGAAATTCACCCCGGGAATCACGTCAGTCGCCCTGCTAGACAGGGTTCCAGGGAAGTAAATATTGTGGGAAGAAATATCCAGGGAATTGTTATGGCTAGACTTGTATAGGCCCTAAGGCTGATAGCATAGTACCAACCTATGAACCTATGAGTTGCTAAAGATTTATTTTCTATATATTCTGGATTTAAATCCTGCTGTCCCATTCGATACAAAGGTATCTAAATATGCTTTCCCTGTCGTGCTACTGCTATGGGTGAATTTGAAATAACTATTGATGTCATTCAAATGCTTCACAAATGCATCTACTTCACTTGTTGTATCATCCCATAAAATAAAAATATGATCCAAAAACCTAGTGTAGCATATACATTTACTAGCATATTGACTATCCAAAATATATTCGCTTTCCCAATCTAGTAACACCATATTTGCATATATGGGGGTGCACGCCACCCCCATGGCTACCCCGCTTTTTTGTCTATAGTATTCACCCTCGAAACAGATGTAATTAAAATCCAATACAATAGGCAAACTCACAAATTAAACTTGCCTTTTCCCACTCAAAGTTCACGTACTTCTAAATACTGTTACTAAACCTTTCTAGTCCTTCTTCCTTTGGGATGCAGGAGAACAAATCCACCATATCGATGGTTACAAACACTAACCCTTCCTTCCAAATTTCCGGTTTCAAACTTCCCAAAAAGTCCCACGAGTCTTTCACTATATGATGCACTCTATCATATATTGGTTTTTAACCATCCATTTATTACTTTCCCATATGGGAATGTCTTCGACCTACTACCGGAAATAATGGGCCTATAGGGGGAGGTCTTCAATACTTTTATGGATCTTTGGAATCCCTACTATGGTGGCAAGTACTGGATGTTGCACTCTCAAAAAAATAAACAAATTCATATCTATCCTGTTGTCCAAAAGGCACTCCTCTAGATACAAATCAACCCTATGTCCGATGTTTACTTCATTGATAGAAGATACCATATACTTAATATCATTATGTAATATTTCAAATATTTTGTTGTTGTGATCCTGTATTTCTACTAGTACTATGCCCCCCCATCCGGTTTTATAACTCGAATGGCAGCCTGATAACATATTTCATTTACTAATTTATTTTCCTCCCTACTTACATTGCATCTTCTCTTTCCCCCATACACTTCTCTTGTAACTCATACATTTCCTCTGTGTCCACCCTCTCATATGTAACTAATGTAGGATTTAAGGGGGGGGGCGTACATTTACTTTTTATCTTAAACACATTCCCCTGTACACTTCTTTGGTTGTCCTAAAAGTGTATGGCCAAATTTAATTTCCTCAAGTACAATTTAAACTCCAATAAGGTATCTGCTACATTGAATTTTTCATAAGGGACATATTTCATGCCTTTTTAACAACATAAAGTGGGTTTTCACAAGCTTTAATTGTATAATTAAACTGCCCCATACTGAATTGTACAGCATTGTGCTGCTTTAGCTTCACTTCATTGCCTCGTTTCTCCATCCTTCCTTCCCCTGCCAATGATGCACCCCCCCTTCTGCCCCCCCCATGCTTCCCTGTGCTCCCTTGTCCATTGCTGATTCCTGCCTACAAAAAATTTCACCATTGTACTGTGTTCTATTATCATTTCTATCCATATAAGGGTAATATTTCCTACCTCTACCATAAGTACTGTTCTGTCTTCCTTCTTCCATGTATAAGCCATTTGTTTGTCATACTGTTCAATATCACTTTGTAATTTGCGACATTTCTTGTTAAATATTTTCTTATTCTTATCTACAAAGTCATATTGCTTCACATATAATTTTTCCCACTGGTTAAATAACATATCTTTCTGTATTTTTTCATTCCATTGTTCAACATCCTTTAACAAATGACATAACCTGTTGTCATTACATTTGATTAAAAACTCCATAAATTTAAAACCAAAACTGTCAAATAACAAATTGCATTCTTTTTTATTTTCTGCATTTAATTCCATTCCCATTGGTATCTTGAAAAATCGAAGCCCCATAGCCACAATTTTCAACTCAAGACATCTATTCAAGTATGCATTGTCCATTTGTAACCCTCAAATAACCCCCAGCCGTTTCCCAAAGTCATATTAAGTCTTCCAAAATCTTTTCATAGTTTTCTTGATGTTTGTCAACATAATTGTCCATGGGACTCAGTTTCTCTTTGTTAAAGTAAACTGTTGCCCTAAATATGATTCCAACCCTGCATCACATAATACATTAATATTTCTTTTACTAGCAGTTGCCTGCTGTTTACCGTTACTCTTAAAATTTGAGTAATTCACAGTACCTGAGTTCTGGAGTTGTACAACTGTTGAATATGTCCTAGTAAGGGCCGCTCTCTCCTGCTTTGCCCCTGCAGCTTCATATACATCCTATGAATTATCGCTTATGCGTTTTTCATTTAAAACGCCCTCCAATACCACTTCTTGGCCAGTTACAACCCCATAAGAGGGTCCATTTGCATTGCTATGCTGACTTCCATTACTTCCATGGCTTGTCTGTCTCTAGGCCTGTGATTCTCACCTCCTCCTTCCTCCAAATTCCGCAATGACGTCATCACGCAGGGTTGGTTGCCATTATGCAAGTTTGGTTGACTAAACACCTCTATCAGCCTTGTTAGTTCTCCATTCAGGATATCCACCTCACACTGTAACTGGTGGATGTCATCTCTTCTAACTGGGGAGAACTCTGAGGGAATTTCATCCAGTGAGTCCATGGCACGAAAACTACTATTAAATACCAAGTTGTAAGCATATATGCAACCAAATAACCAAAAATATATACTAAACATACGCTGAAAAGGACCGTAGCTCACTGCTAAGTGCTTACTTTCAAAAATCACTTTTAACAGAAAACAAATAAAAACAAACCCCTGAGGGTTAAAACTATTTTACACACAGGTTAAGCGCTTTCATCTGCTGACTGCAGACTTCATCAGAACAGTGAAATGTGTGTTGCTCCCCCTTATATAATACATTTTAAAAAAAAACAATATCCAGTGGAAATTTTCAATCAATTAACCTTCTCATGAATAAAACATAACCTTATGAATATTCATTAATTCTGCTCATTCAACCTACACAGTTTTGTATTACACCCTGTTTCCATGCAGTTTCTAAATATACCTATAAAACAATCGCATGTGCATATGTATATCACATTTTGATATAAAAACACATTTGTTCATTTTTAAATGACACATACGTAACATATAGAAATGCTAATTTGTGCTATGTTAAAAAATATATACTTCTTTAGATCACAATATTGCACTTTAGTTATACTGTATAAGAACACATTATACATTTTTAAAAAAACATATATAACATATGAATGCTCATTTAGCTATGTTAAAAAATATGTACATCTTTAAACACTCAATATTGCATTTTTGTTATTTAGACATTATATCATGAGATGCTGCCTCCTTTCCTATTGTACCAGCTTTCTTTTTTTGTTTTTTTCTATTCACTTGTTTCTAACTTTATTTTCTGCCTACATATGCCCTGCTACAACATGTCTTTCATATCCTTGCATCCAAGATTGGTTTAGTGGGAATATAGTCATTCAACCCAGTATCCCAACTTATTTCACACAAACGTGCACTTGCTTTGCAAAGCCAGATGGTATAAGCTGAGCAAATGACAACAGCACAAGTTACTTTCATCCACAGACAGACTCTACTGCAACCAGTTATTGCCACTTTTCTTACTGTGTGCACTTCAAATGGCTGAATAAACATAATGGACACAGTAATGTACTTCAGCTTTGTTTCACACAAACAGTAGCCACAGTAAAAGTGAAGTGCTACACATAAAATGTTTTAAATAATTTTTTAGTCTACAGTATACCAAGTGACTGTTCATGCCCCCCCCCAAGAACAGTGTGCCCCTGGCTGCCACATGAATATCCAATATTACAACTTGCCACTGGTGCACTGACTCAGGAGGACACATTCCTCTGGAACGGCATGCAAAATCTTTACTGGGTTTCTAAACTATAAACACGAGCTTCTGTTCCCTTTGCCAAACACGAGCTTCTGCTCCCTTTGCAATCATTCTTCCCAATGGAATGTGCTTGATTGAAAAGTACAATACATACATAGCCATGGTAATGTACTTCATCTTGTTCCTCTCACAAACATTGCTGCACCCCCCAAGAAAGCCATTCAGCAGTTGATCAATTCATTAAATTTTGCTTTTGCAGACCCACTTTCTCTACACACCTCTAATTGCGAAGAAAGTGAAAGATACAATAGCCAAGTAATGTATAATTCAACTTGTTGCTTACAGACACACATACTGGCTACACCATGAGCCATTATCAGAGATTGTTCAACAGAGTGTTCATGCAACTATTCTTTACACACAACCTGCTCCCACAAAAAAAAAAAAAAAAGAAAAACACTGCTACACAAAATTTGTTTCAGTTCAAAACAAAAATGCACATCTTTTAACTTTTTTCCCAGGAGGAAAATATGTAGTACATAAAAAATAATAAATGCATTTTGCTTTCATACCACAAGAATTAAGAGGGTGTAGCTCAATGCCAAGAAATGTATAGTTATCCCCTTTGGGAAAAAACATGCACCCATGAATTACCACATCATAAGTGGCAGTACACTAAACACCGAAAGTGTGATAAGGGACTTAGGGACATAGGTGGACAGTGGTCTTACCTTCGATAACCACATAGCCACAACAGTCAGGAAATCCTTCTATGTGGCACACCTCATCATGAAGGGTTTTTCATCCAGGAAAAAAAGGAGGTCATTGTCCCACTGTACTCATTCCTCATTAGACCCATTATAGAGTACAACTATTTGTTTGCTATGTACCTCACAAGACATCTGCAACAACTGGAAAGGCCACATAAATACCTCACTAAAAGAATCACAGCCTAAAGCAGATGCCCTATGCTGACCATCTAAAAAAAACTCCAGCTAATCTCTGTCACATATCGCCTACTCAGAGGTGATCTCTGCTTAACGCACAAGGCCATGTCAAACCCAGTGCTGTTGGACATGTTACACTTAACGAAATCCCAATCCCTCAGAGCCACACGCTCCAGGGATCAAAACTTGGTCATCACAATGAACAAAACATGCTGGAGAGATAGGTTCCTGACCCAGACACTTCCCATACTCTGGAATAGACTGCCCATACATGTCAAGCTGAGCGCCTCTTTGGCCCTCTTCAAAACGAACTTTGACGATTGGATGGGAGATGGGAAATTCACCCCGGGGATCATGTCAGTCACCCTGCTAGACAGGGGAGCAGGGAAGTAAATATTCTGGGAACAAACAGCCAGGGAATTGTTATGGCTAGGTTTGTATAGGCCCTAGGGCCGATAGCGTTGTACCAACCTATGACCCTATGAAAATCATGCCAAAGAAGCATGTTCCATGCCTAAGCTCCTGCTTTCCTGGTAATTCTTAATGTAACTGACTAACTTTTGCAAGTATTTTCATATTCAGATAGTTGATTAAAATGCACTGAGCCAGCATCATCAAGCACAGATGGCTGATCAGCAATTCTCCTCAATTTTCCCATTTTATTTTTTAATGCTCTCAAATTTATGCAGTTAAAACATAGCAAACAATACTACACAGTTCCACAATGAATAAAATGGCACTAGAAGTTCTCTCTCTGCTCTTAATTTCATTTTAAGGGCAGTACTTAAGGACACCACAACCTTAAAGGGTGCCGGCGACAAATGATGCCTAACTGTAGAGTGTTTCAAAGGCAACTGTACAGCATCGGGTAAGAGTTAGAACTTCAGAAAGAAACCCCAACACAGCCTGCAATTCACGGAGCATCAGCAAAAAGCATTCTAAATGGAGACAACACTAGACAGCACTGAAACCTGGAGTCACAAAAATAATTTAAGTCTAGGCTACCAGAGGGTAAGGATTGTAGTAGTCCCTACAATTTTTCATGACAGAATTGCCTCAAAGTGAAAGATCCCCCAGCAATTGAAACAGTGTACTGCACAGCAACCAGGAATAAATATTTAAGCATTCCTAGACATTTCATTCATTAGTTTCTCGATTATAGTGAAAGACAGACAAAGCCACTGAAATCTAGAGATCAGAGAAATATCCAACATTTCAGCAGAAACCCACATCAGAACTTATCTGACTATAGCATCTCTTTTCTTTTTAACACAAAAGCTGTGGTCCCCACTGTGACACTTGGACAATACCATACCAGGCTGCCAACAATAATGTGACGTTCCTTGCTATCCCAGGTCAGTAACTAAGGTGCTTCGATCCTCATTTACTCCAATAGGAGACCATCACTTAAACAAGAGAAATATTTCACAATTTTCACCAAACAGCACAACAGGAACACGCTCTATAACCTGGGACTGGACTGTATACTTCTGTTCACCCTTAATGTAACTCCTTATTACACACTAAGAGCAATGTGTCCCAGTTTAAGACCTCTGATACACTCCCACTGAAATAAATTAAATCTCACACATCCAAACACTTCTGGGACATCCTGGCACATATTTCCAGCTGTGTCCCTTTCCCAAAATACTGTAACATGCTGCCACCAATCAGACAGCCTACATGCTCTTTTAAAGAGGTGTCCAGTTATGAAAATTAGATATTAAAACAAACAGTAGCAAATGACCTGAAGCAGCTAGCCTTTCTGAGTGGCCCGAGAATTATCAAAGCAGGTATAAGCACTCTCAAATCACTAAAGAAAATACTGATTGACCAGCCACAATGTAAGTTAATAAAAATATTTAATAGTGATCAAAATTATTAAAAATATAAAACAGTAAATTCCAAACAACAAACAGAACTCAATCACCAGGAAAATGAAACCAACACTGAAGGACAGAAATTCAACATTTAGAAAAACTCTAACTCATTAGTTATAATTTAACACTGTCCCTGATCCAACTAAATTACAATAGAGCAAAGGCAGGCTTACAGTTCTTGGTGAGTCCTTTTGGGTATCCACTGCAGAGTACAAGTGACAACTGGCAACTTTAACTGGCTGTTAACTGACAACTGTAACTGACTTCAACTATCTTCGGCAGGCTCTTTTACAGGCTAACTTAACTGTCATGGCTGTTCTAATTTTCATTTCATATTTTGAAAATCAACCAACAGTTGTTTACTAAAGTTCCTTCCGGTCTTTCAGCCTCTGACAGTAACACATGTCAACTGTCAACATTCCGATGACATCATCTACAGATCAGCTGATTCTGAGATAGTCTGCATTTAGAACTTCCTTCACAAATATGCGTGGTTAGAAATGCAAAGGACCACTGTTTAAGTCTTTAAAACATTCTGTACAAACAGACTATAAATCAACATGTAAGAACTTATTTACAATATCATAACTAGTCATTATGGCATATAACACACAGGTTAATCTGAAATAATGTACAAAACCCTCAGCCAGACAAGCTAGCACAGATAACATTGTCTAATTTCTACACACCCACCATCACCTGCCATAAGGACTACAGTTTCTGCCACCTGCTTGGGCATCTCACTAACTAACTATGGGGAAGAGCAAACTTAGATTTGGCATTCCTGAGGTAGTTGAAGCTTTACAGACACTCTTGCCGCACATTGTTTAGTAAATCAAAAGAAAGAGTAGACTACTGCCCATACCTCTCAACCTCCTAATGTAAGAAATCTGGACAAAACCTAAAATAATGGGGGGACAAAGTCCCAAAAATAGGAAAATATTTTAAATATTGCTCATATAAAATTGGAAAGCTGCCAGAATAACAGGATTTGTTTGCATACATTTTCTAACAGATATGATGTCTGAAAGTCAAACACGTCATTATTTGGTCATGATTTTGTGACTTCAGTCCTCCGTAATTTGCTAGAAAAAGACATATTTTATAAGGAACAGACCAAATACTGAGGCAAAAATCTGGACATTCGGCAAAAATCTTTACAGTTGAGAGGTATGCTACTGCCATGGATATGGACTCTAAGAGTGATAGTGAAAGAGTAGCAAGATCAGCCCCCAACCATGTCTTACTGATATCCTTCAGTCAAAAGGCTGCAACAAACACCAGTTTTATAACTAGCTACCCTTCCTCCATTATCTAAAGTAAAATTAAGCAGAACCTATTCCAATCAGCAATATCAACCAGCCAAAGTGTATCTTCATTGATGAAGAACTGAAGAAGAATGTGTTAATACAGGCCACAGCACTCAAGAACATCCTGCAACAGTAGATTCAGCAACTCCAAGAGAGAACAGCTTTCCTCAAGGGTGAAACAGCTGTCACAGAAAGCTACCCTGATATAGGACTATTCCATCTGCTTCCATATGGTTTGTTGCATTTAAGTAAATGCATTTTCTTAATTTTCCTGTGCACTGCACAAAGTCATTCTTCATTTGCTTAAATTTATTGGATGATCCAAGTTGATATTGGGTTCTCTCTTTTAACCTGACATGAAAGAAAACTGTAATACATCTCAGCATGTCTTCACTACATGACTTATACAGTTCAGGCAACAATGACGACTTTTAGGGATAGCCCTGCAGCATACTGTGCGTCTCCTCTCTCACAAAGACAACTTGCATGTTTTTAATTCAAGTTAGAATGTAATGAGGAGGTCTACTCTGATTTCTCATGACTGGACTTCCTATTGGGGCACACTTCTGCAAACCAACATGGGCTCAACTTAATGTAGAGGGGTAAATATTACCCCTTTCTTCTATTCTGAAACAACATCAGCATACCTCTGCATTATGGGAGGTGGGGTACAGCGCCACTGTTTTTATTATTGAGCATAATTTATTTAATTTTCCCTGGTTTATAAAATGCTGAACATAAGAATATAACATTTAAATCCAGTTAACTGCACTCAAATGCCTGTGTGAAGGAAGAGTACTATACTGACGTCTACTGGATATTTCTGCTACTGCACTTCCATGTGATTTTTTTTTTCCACTACATTTCTTGAGGATTTAAGCTGCTGTTGGTTAAGATATGCACGCTGCATGGATTCATGTTACATTCTTTCTTTGCTGCAGTTATTCACATAACATTAATCCACTATACAGTCCTATCTTTGAAAAAGTGCAATGAATCTAATTGAATTAACAGGGTTTATAACTTGTTTTACCTCACACTATTTTTCTATTTGTACATGGTTCCTCACTGCTCCAGTCCTGCTGGCACTCCATTTTCCCAGAGGCATCTACCTAGTATGGTAGTTCTAAGCAAAAAGCATTTCTAAAACAAAATATACTGTTCTACAACAAATAAAATCTAAAGATTCCAATGCTAACAAAGTTTATAAACATTCAAAAGGTTGGGGCATTTCTAGCTGTTTTAAGATGTCAAAGAAAGAAGTTACTATTTTAATGCAAGAGTGTGTAAACTGGCCAGTAGATCTTTCTAGATTACACAAATATGATGGGTGATTTGTGGGAAAGGTTCACATTTTTCATGGGCTTATGACTAAGAATATATTATGGATGACTATATTAAGCCATTATCTGAATTTTCAGAAGCACTTGAGGCAGCTGGAGAGATGAGGGGCCACCTTGCTTCTGGGGGTGGGAAGAAACTATGTAGCTCTTGAATGAAACTCAGAATGATAAATTTTCACTGCAGAGTACCTAAGTTGCTGAATATTTGTAAAACTTTCTCAAAGACCATAATATCTGTGACTTCTAGTGGGCCCTAAACCCCTCTGCTAAAGACTGCACCTTCCTCACTAACTCCAGAGTCAACCTCTATGATGTCTTATTTGCAACTTCTTTATCAGACCATAACTTTGTCCTAATAGATGCGTTATGCTTGAACAACCCATACCCTCCCCTTTCATGGGAGTTTATCTTTACTACTTAAAAAATCTTACTGATAAGGACTTAAATATGGTACATAATTAGAAGGGTTTTCAGAAACCACTTCTATTGACTAATCGATTATCTCATGTTAATACAGCCTCAATTTTAGAGAGAGCAGAGTTTAGCATTAACAGAAGAGCAAATTTCAAACTCAGAACTGAAGACTGTGGAATAATGAGAAACAATAGACTATCAAAGTCACTACAAAGGTTAAGCATGGCCAGATACAGCAACCTAACAAAGTACTGCCCTTCAGTTTAACATTTTGGTTATCATATGGCAATGACCAAAGCATTTTGATGGCCCATGGAGATTACTCCGCAACACTGCTGGCTTTCAGACTC
The DNA here is from genome assembly GCF_019279795.1 of Protopterus annectens. Classification (NCBI taxonomy): domain Eukaryota; kingdom Metazoa; phylum Chordata; order Ceratodontiformes; family Protopteridae; genus Protopterus; species Protopterus annectens. Next base: position 496,633,341 of record NC_056734.1, read on the forward strand.
AAGAAAAGGAGGGAAAAGACAATTTCTGCCCTTAAGGATGCAGCACATTTTCTTCAGTGTAACATTTTTAGAATTAACAGCATTATGAGTACACATCTCTAAATGGTTTATTACTCAGAAGAACTGCTCATCCTCTAAAAGGAGATTCTTCTTTCAGTATCTTGACCTTCTCCAATAAAATAAGGCTGACTTAGAAATACCTGACTGTCCCAACACTCAGTTGCAATTACAAAAATGTATTGGTGAACTTGCTCAAGGAAAGTGTCAGGCCCAGATGGCCTTCCTGCAGAGTTCTACAAAGCATTTACATGTACCAAGTCTAAACCTTTTGTGAATTTCTTCCAATACTCACAGGAAACAGTAAATCTCATTATACTTCAAGGTTAGTTTCTACTGTTTTATTACCTGAAGATACACAGAAGATGAAAGCTCCTTCCAGGTATTATCCTATCCCTCTGCTCTGGTAAGAGACCAAGATGTACGCAAAGATCCTGGTGAAGCAATTGGAGACCCTCATTCCTAAACTAGCTCAACCATCCTAACAAGAATTTATTAAGAGTAGACAATGTTGGCCTGATTTAGTAGAAATCTAGTTTAACATGGTTCAGTTGTATAGAAATAAGGAAGTGAATACTACTGCTGCAGCTTTGTTTTTAAACCTCTAGAATGCATTTGACTCAGAGTGGTCATTTTTATGGGATGCACTGTGACACTATGAAATTCATGTCCTATTCTTCACCAGAAGTGAAATGTTATGCCCTTACTCCCTCAAATTATGAAGAACAGCATTAGTTCCCAAACATTCCATTTGAAAGAAGCACTAGACAGGACTAACTGCTTTGCCCCTTTTTATTCATCTTAGCCACTGAATCAACGGCAGCTCATTTAAGACAACACTGTGAGCAATGGAATTTAGCAGGCAACATCCACAGTTTGCAGATTACTGAACCTTATGGCTTTCATATTCAAAGTGTAGTCTTCCAGAGGTTTTGTGTTTGGTAATCTAACTAAATGAAATTAATGTTTCTGTGCTCTCAGCGATTGTTGCCTATACCATCTCTCCTCTTTCACGGGAAATATTACTTTTAGCAAGAAGGTGACTTAGTCAAGTATCTAGCTACGACTCGTTTATTCTTGATTGCATTGTACAACTTTATGTGAATGACATTCAGAGTTCCTATAATGCATGGCAGGAATGGTATCCTTCATTTTTAGCAAATGCCTCTGCAATTAAAATGTTTTGTTTGCCTAAATGTATACTTCTAACTAGACAACTACCCTAGTATTGCTGTCCTGAGACTCCTGGTAAACTACAGAAACTGGTATCTTTATTTCCAGGGAACCTTTAATACCAAAGTCTTTTCACATAAAGCTATTTTTTGACATATGTGGGATTATCAGATTTTCAGTCCTACTCCTTAGCTGCCACAAATTGTAAGGTATTACAGACTACATTTCCCTTGCCCATTCTGGTTAACTCTCTCCACATAAAATCTTGAATCTATGAAAGGAGCAAGATTTGGGATCCTGGAGTAAATTAAAAAAATACGGAAGAATTTTATAGCATCAAGAACAATAAAATGGGTTTAAGAATTTGGGACAAACATGGGATTCATTTGGGTAGCCATAATCATATGCATTAGTACCTTTGGTTGATAAAATGATACACTGGCCATTAGGATATCTTTACTTTCTCAGAGACTGTCTTTCATTATTTTCACAATATAGGCAGGACAACCTGAATTCAAGGTTCACTTTTGACACTAACTAGAGTAAATTCTTGTGTAGTATACCCACTTGCCTTCTGACCTGCTCTCTGGCCATTTTACAAAGGAATAAACCTCTTCATGGCATTCATAAAGAAAAAGAGCATACCCTAAACATCTGTTAGCAAACCTGTACAGCTTATATAGAAGTATGATGAAGCCCTGGTCTTTTCTCTCAGAAAGAAATGCTGCATGGATATGGAGTAATAATATCTAATGATCAGTGGTATAGTGTACTAACTTCATGGATAGTGTTTATCACACAAAGGTCTTCTGCTTTTACCTTCAACACTAATGCAAAGGATGGCACTGTTACCTCCCCTGACCCCTCTACAAAACTACTAGGAGTCATTATTGATAATAACCTAAAATTTGACTTGCATGTCAATCAATTAATCAAGAACATCAATAAAAAACTAGGATCACTGTATAGAATAAAAGCCTTCCTAACCCCTCCAGCCAGGATTGCCATAGCCCGCACCCACCTAATCTCAACACTTCTATATGCCTCCCCCCTTTTCTCGAATCTATTCAGACCTAAATAGATGGTCATCCTGTTACAATCACATTGCCAGGTTTGCCACTGGCCTGCCATTTAGGACACACCACTGCATTAACCTCAAACAGCTTGGGTGGCTAGAACGTCCCAGTCTAATCCAATACAACCTTCTGACTATAACTAAAAAAATTCTCTATAATCCAAATAATACACCATCCTTAAGGAATATTATCACCCCTCATAACAATCAGAGACTGCTTAGATCCTCAAACAAATTACTAATTCAGACAATCAAAATTAACAATACAGCTGGGGATGCCCTCTTTGCAAACTCTGTAGGTAGAGTTTGGAATCTCCTTCCAGCTGACATTACTTCGCTCTCCTCCGTTTGTCAATTTAAAACCAAAGTCAGACAACATCTGGTACTAAACTGGCTTTGCAACTGTAACAAGCCTGGTTAACCCTCCTCATAAATGCATATAATATATTCCTTTCTGCCTGCTGTCAATGTATTCCCCTGACTTAAATCAGGAATAACTATACCTGTGAACTTGCCTATCTCATGTTTTTTCATGTATCCTATGTAATTATCTCACCTGTAATTATGTCTACATTGTTATATTTTTGACTGACTTCCTTGGAGCTTTTCTCCCCGGGCCTCCGCTGAAAATGGACATGTATCCAGTCGGACTATCCCGGTCAACAAATGTAAAATAAATAAATATTAATGTGCCTGCTAACATCTTCACACAATTTAACTTTATGCATCAATAACAAACCAATCAAGCAAAGCTTAAGAGACCAAAAGGAAGGTGAAACTTGGTGGAGATGCAAGCAACCTAATGCAGACTAGTTCTGTATATGGTCTTAAAAAAAGACATCTGAGAAAGGGTTAGTGATAGTGTCTCACAGGTAACATGAAATCTGTTAGATATACTTGGTTAAAGTTTTGGCTGCTGAGAGGTGATAACCCCATTGCTACTGCTCTCCTTGGTACACAAACACTGAAGAATATTTATACTAACTGAAAGAACAGACAGTTAACACACATTTTTTTAGATGCAAACATATGTTATGAAACTGTCACAAGAACACCTTGTGAAAAATGGCTTACAGATCTGTGGAACATTTTCTTATTTTGTTGGAAGAATTCTTTTTGAGTGAATGTTTACAGGGAAGAACTGTTACACTGCTATCCATTCATTTTTTTATCTTTTTCTGAATTTATACTTCAAGGCATCTGCTGTTCATCAAAGGATTGATCTTGCTATTTACACCTGTCAAATGGTTCAGTTCTGTGCTTTGTCTTTTGACTTTTATTCAAAATGTAAATAAAGCTGGATTAAAATACAACAAAAGAACTAAAAATGCATTGATATTGATTTTCCACAAAAGTGATGTTTTTGGACATGTCTAAGTTAATAAAGTGGAGCTCTTAAATTTGTTTTATAATGTCATGTGATCCTTGGTTGAGTGTACAAGTCCTCATTTGGCCCTTATGTTCATTTATATATGAGACCCAGAATTCTTCAGAAATGTTAAGTCATTAACGGTTTTAAAAAATTTACTAAAATTCAAGTATAGTAATGTCTTTCGGCTTTTCACGGTTAGATCGCCACAGCGGAACTCCAGTCATCTAATGATTGGCAGTGGATTTTTACGGTGCCGAGTTGCCAGCCCAACCTTCAAAGAAGGCACACCCATTCATGCACGCACCTACCCGCATGTCTTTAAATGTCACTCGACCGCGGGGAGGACATGCAGACTCCACACACAAGGCGCTCCAGCAGAGAATCGAACCAAACCTCTTGCTGTGAGGCGACAACGCTAACTGGTGCACCACCGCAGCCATTCCTATCTGTATATCATTAACTGTAACTCAACCCTATCTCAACTCTTCAGATAAGCAAAATCTCTACCTTTCACTCACCTCCCATTCAACTGCTGTGTTTGAGAAAACCCTAGACTTAACAGAAGTCAATTTAAATATTATAAAAAAATCTAGCATTGTTTATAAAACATATTTCTACAAGTTACTGATAAATTCAAATGCATTACATGATACAGAAACACTATATGAAATAATTAGGTTCAGATTTAGATTCCACTCCATGCATTATAAATCTTTTCCAAAACCAGTCATAATCCTTGCCGAGACAAAATTTAATAAATACATTTAAGCATTTCACTTGCAAAAAATTCAAAAATAAATTCAAGTCACTCAACGCCAAACATGGAACATTCTGACAAGGGCCGTCAAATAAATCAGCATAAACATTAAAAGATTCAAGCTCTGAGCAAGTGGGTCATCCCAAAAACTATATTGTACATAATGAATTTACCTGCTTAACGAATTAATAAGAATAAAATAAAATAAATATCAAGCTCTAAATGATAAAGCTAGAAACTTAAATTCCCAACAAATTATGAAATATTTCAACTATATTTTAAACATACAAACTGTTTTACACTCAATCTGAAAAACAGTAAAACAGCTGCATACGTTTCAAAATAAGCATAATTAAACACACAAACATGAGCAAACCTTGAACAGGGAACTTCTAATAAAGTTATAGTAAGGTATTTCCTAAGGGTGTCAAACAACTCGCATAGTAACTGCATCCAACAAAATTACAGGAATTTTGTGCAAAAATAAAACCTTAATTCTGGAAAGGGCAGTGACAAAACAAAATTCTAAAAGACCATAAATTCATCAAAATATGTTCACTAGAAATATACTTCCACAGCAAAGGGATGAAAATTAAACCCTGACTGTGACCCAAGTGACCAGGATTTGATTAGAGGTTTACTTTCTGAAAGAGCCAGGCAGGGAGGATAAGGAGTAAAGAGGCATGACACACAATTTTTTTTCCCAGGGGAAGGTTGGGACTGCACATTAATGAAGTACATCAGATGGTATGATTTGCCAGGTGCGGACCTGAAAGACCAACTCCTGTGCTGTGGGGGAGGCAGGGCTGCCTGGAGGTGATGCCTCTTGCAAAATTGAGGGACATCCTCCAAGTTAAGCCCCGCTGCACATACCCTCCCTAATACTTCTCCAATCATTCAGGATTTTGAGAAAAAAAACTACAAACCATCCCAAAAGCTGCCTGGATGATGAATCCTCTCAATCAGCCCCTGCTCAACATGGAACAAATGGAGTGCCTGGCCAAGAGAAGATCTGATGATCCGTTGACTGTGCGGGCAAATTCTACTTATTGCTTTTGTTGTTTGTCTTTTGGCTTTTTCCCGGTTAGGGGTCGCCACAGCGGAAGTCCGGTCCACTAATGATTGGCAGTAGATTTTTACGTGCTGGCTTGCCGGGCCTAACGCACAACCTTCAACGAAGGAACGCCTATTCACGTATGTCGGCACACAGAAGATGCTCTAACTGAGAATTGAACGGGCAATGTCTAACTGTGAGGTGAAAACGCTACTGCAGGGGGAAAATTCTACAAAAAAAAAAAAAAAAAAACTCCCCCCACATACAAAAATCTGACTGTGAAGGAAGACAGTTTAGTTCATAATGACTGGTCTTTAACAACAACAACAAAATAAATCTAAAGCAGCTAAGAGGGACAAGTTTTTGACTTCTCTGACTTGCAAAACATGCAGACTTGGCCATATCAGTTTAAAAACATTACATGACTTCCCCCCATCCCAGAGTTGGAGGTTGGATTAACGGTTAGGGTGTTTACCTCACAAACAAAAGGTATAGGGTTGACTCGCACCTCGGGATGCATGACTAGGTTTAAAAGGACCCACTGAAATCATTAGCCTAGTAATTACCTATAAATCATTAGGGTACATCAGTAACAAAGGCTACAGCATTACCTATAAAACAGAAATAACTATAAAAACAACTTTCTCTGGTAACAAAGCTCTATTTATATTTTTTGTAAGAGACTGACAGAACAGAACTTTCAAATAACAGCTTCAGTCATAAACACATGCTCTTGGCTTTAGCTTTCCATGGTGACCATTTAAGGAGTTTTCAGAATGATCTTACCAAACCAGTCTGGTTTACTCAATCTGATTTTAAATGTTAGTTGCCATCTCCATTGGCATACAAGGATAAAGCCCTGTCTATGACACAGGCAATCCATGTTCGATTAGCCATAGAGCCTTCTGATAGAGCTGGCATGTGGAAGATAGGTGTCTAACCTTGGGGGAGTGGAATAAGGCTGTCCATTGTCAAAATCAGTCAAAAGAGCAATGTAAATGTTTGTGGAAGAACTTGGGAAATGCATTTATCTCACCGAGCTGTGAATACAGTATCCTCCCTTAACAGGTATGTAGAAGCATGCACGTACATGAGAAAGTATACTGACCCCTGCCACACTGCTGGTGCATGTTTCTCACCAACTGGGTTAGGCTAGGACTTAAAAGGAAAAGTACCTTCACTGATGAGATGCCAGTGAGGGAACAAGCACTGGCACCTTATGTACCCAAAAGGGACTTTTTTGGAAACTCTAGTTACCCAATGTGATGTATCTTTCGCTCTAACCATGAGATCAAGATGAGGCTGCCACCAGAAATGACAGACATGACCAAGGAAACACAGGAATGCCTAGAACACAAAGATCAGCACAATATACTTCAAGAAGTCTTCCATGAACTGAAACTAGTCAAGCAGGGCTTATTCACGCTGCAAGAGGTCATCCAGAAAAAAAATTAATTCATTCTTTCAGTCAGTCATTATCCAGTCATTCATTTCATTTAATTCATGGTCATAAGAGAGAGTCAAAGCTATCCACAGTACTCAGCGGGTGCAAAACAGAGAAATTAATCCCGGATGGAACACCAGTCCAATGAAGCACAGACACACTTACTCATGTCGAGCACACCTACAAGCAGTCTGAAGCATCACCAATTCATCTACAACATGCCTTTGAAATGTGGGAATATGCCTCTCAAGTGTACCTCATTATGAGGAACATTCCTCATTTTGAATCTTATAAAATCAACATGAAACAGTGAGGAACATGGAACCAGTTTCTCACACAGTCATTGTTAGGAATTATGTTAATTGATATCCATGGCAAGTAATACTGAATCATTAACTCATTCTCTCCAATGGAGATCTGGAAATTTGCACAGTAACAACCAATAGGCAAAGCCTAAGCTTGAAAGAATCAAATTATGTCTTCACATTTCAAACAAATGTTTATATCAATGAAACCATAAGGGGTTACTAGAGAAGTACAATTGGCAAGCTTTTCAGCACAAACTATTTTATAGTGGTAATATTCTTTAGGTCCTAGGTCTAAGCTTTTCAGCACAAACTATTTTATAGTGGCAATATTCTTTAGGTCCTAGGTCTTAAACTAGCTTTTATAAGTCACAGTAAACACAGTACGTACCAAGTTTGTAATATTTTGCAAATAACTTACAATATCTCAGCAACCACTCAAGTTACACACATACTGTCATCAGCATTTTATTTATCTAGCTGAAACATTTTTTTGAGAACTGCCAACTAGCTTACAGATAATCAAAATAGGGTAAGTTACCACCACAAAAAGAGACCAATCACCAGTGGAGTCCCCGAAGGTTCTGTGCTGGGACCTCTCTTGTTTGGTATCTACTTTTCTGAAGTAAAAGCCAATAATAAAGGTCTCTGACTGATTAAGTCTGTAGATGACTGCAAGCAAGGAGCAGTACCTGAATCCCCAAATGACTTGGTCATCCTGCAGGAAGGTTTATCCCAAATAAATAATGGTGCCAAAATCATGGACTACAACTAAATGCAAAAAAACTGCATTAGTGCTTCCTTTGGGAAGTCATCTACCCAGGGGAACCAACACATTAAATTTGCCTTTAAGTGCTGACCCAGTTGTTCAGGATTTGGAACTTATGTAGGCAGTGACCTACATTTTGACCAACATGTGTCTATTGTAAGAAAGTCCTTCTATATTTCACAGCTTATAAACAAAGGGATTGTGTTTCAATCTAGGGGTGTCACTGTCCCTTCTTTACTCAGCCCTCATTAGGTTACCCATTGAATATAATGGCCCCTTTGGTATATATCTGTCCAAATGCATACAATTGAATGCCCACACCTTACTAAAAGGATGCAAAACCTAAAGATGTCCTACATGGACTGACTCAAAGCCCTGTCACTATACTTGATATCCTACAAACTACTAAGAGGTGACCTGGGTCTGGCATACAAGGCATCCTCCAACCCATTCCTGATGGATTTACTGCACATCAGCAAGTTAAATGGCCTTAGAAATACTTGGTCTAGGGATCTAAACCTCTTCTGCTACATCAACAGAACAGTTTGGCGGGACGGGTATATCTCACAGAGATATCGCTGTTCTGAACAGATTCCCAATCCATATAACACAAAGTTCATCCCTGTTCATATTCAAGCATAAGATCTATGGATGGTAAACATAGCCACCCACCAGACTGCCCCCATACTACTAATGGACAAAGGCAGCTCCTAAATGCTTTATCCCATATATGTGTCCCCTCAAATTATCTATGGTATGATCACAGTTATTCTCACTATGGGTAATATATAATTATAGACCATGGAATGGGTAAGACCAGTCTATAACCAAACGGAATATGTTATTTAGAGTACAAAAAGGGAAAATGGCTAGGCTTAAAATGGCCCGCAAGGGCAGCTAATCTAGTACTTGCCTATGAATTTTTATACATGTATAGGCAGTTCTGTCAGCACTACTTGGCTGTTAAGATATTTAGAAAAACATAATTAATGATAATATAAATATATGAACAATTAATATCTCTTTGCCTATTATAGACAGAGGTCAAATATCAATACAGTTCTGTTTGCCACTGTGTTAGCTTTCAGACAAAATATTTTAATAGTTGGCATATAGTATAATTTTGGAATTTATTAATGTAAATATGAACAAGCAATATTTGACACCTAGAGGCATCAGAAGGCTGTAACTGTAGAAACACCTGGTGGTGTCAATTGACTGTAATGATTTAATTAATTCCACTTACAAAAAATTATTTTAAAGTAACTCATTTTAACCTTCCTAAGAGCTAGCTAGCTAGCAAATATTTTAAAGTAATTCATTTTAACCTTCCTAAGAGCTAGCTAGCTAGCAAATGCTCCATATTTTGTCCACATTATGAAAGGTAATGTTCCACATTTTTGAGACAGAAGGTTGAGAGTCACGTATGGAAGAAAACTGCAGCACTCAATAAAAACTCATGCAAAAACAGAAGAATGTGCAGATATGCAAACTTCACACATGGTATCACTCTTTTCTAGATATGCCAATGGGACTCTATACAACTGCTGAACCTGACTTGTAACAGACTGCTCAACTCCTGGTGAGAAAGGAGAAAAGGAACAAGTTCTTTAGCCTCACCTTGATAGAATGGTGATTTAGCAGCCAGGGACAGACTGATAACCCAACTCACTGAGAAGCTAATTAGAAACTGGACACTTCTGCAGGTAGACTGCTTCTCAGTGTTTTGATGGAGCAGCACATTTGTGGTACTTATCCTTGCTACCTTTTATTGCAAAACAACAGGCAGGAGATAACGCAAAGAAAGTGAATAGATTTCCCACTAGTTAACACAATAGAAAACTACTAAATGAAGGCATTATTAATCCCAATCTGGCCACTTCATGAAAGGTACCATCTGCTGCTGTGAGTGCAAAAATAATAACATATAAAATGAATGGAAAAGCAGTTTACCACCTGCTTTAATTTGCAAAGATTCTTTTGTAAATAACTGATTTTTAAATCATATTCTATATAGAAGTTTTGTTTCTTAACAGGACATGAGTTACCACATTAATGTCCACACCAACGGATAAATGCAGACATTTCTCTGATGCTGACAATCCATGTTTGAAAAGCAAACTAGGTCCTGGATGGACAGTTGGGGGTGGGAAAAAGAGGAGAAATGAGCAGTTCTGGCCAGCTCTTCTTCTCTCAGGGTTGCCTTCGGCCTCACTCCAGTCCCCAATAAAGGCCAGGGCTCCAATTCAAAAAAAAAAAAAAAAAAAACGAGAAAGCAAGAAAAGTGCATCTTGATTGAAATACAGGAAAGTTCCCTATCAAAAAGGGCTGTATGATAAAACAAAGGCTTATTATACAGACACTGCAATAGACCATACGCTCTGTTCACTGCACCAAAATGATCTAGGAAAACCACTTGGTGCAATAGTTATTTACATTTTTCTAGTAATCACCCCACATTTATGAAAAGAAGTTTAGTGAAAGGGCAAGCAGTACGCATAGCCCGTATGATGTCAAACTATGAAGATCTAAAATATGAATTTAGGAAATTGAAATTATGTTTGCAGAGAGGAGATACCCAGACACCTTTGTTGATGGGGTATTGGAAGAAGTGTATAGGGGTTGGGGTCAAAAATACAGACCACTTTTAGGAAGGCCTATGGTAGATAGGGAAAAGAACAACAATGTTAATAGACATTGTATGTTTAATACAAAGACGTTAACTGGAAATAAATATGAAAGGGCATGTGTTAGAGTTTAACGGTTTCTCTGAACCTTTCATGCAAATAATTAGGGACAACTGGAGTATGTTAAAAGCCAACAAGGAACTGTTTGAAATTATTGGTCAAGCACCTTCCTTTTCTTTTAGGACAGGTACTAATTTTAAAAGAGTATTTGAGTCTTCTATACCTCAAAACAATTATGACGGAAAGGCTACAGTTCCTTGTGGTAGTTGCAAACAATGTTCTAATATCCTGAGGGAGAATCATGTACAGTTGGAAAATGGGCTTGGTAGTATGGTAAAATTTTGTAAAGGTAATTGTAACACAAAGATGCTAGTGTATTTGGCCATATGTAATGGATGCTTTAACCCGTATATTATGTGGGTAAATCTGCAAAAATCAGAGGGCATTTAAGGACAGGATGTATGAAAATTGCTATGATGTCAAAAATAAAAAAGGGACCAGTGTTTTGTATAAACATTCTATTCAATGTGGGTCCTTTAGTGGATATAAATTTGGCATTATAGATACAGTCAGAAACTATACAGGGGGTGGTGATTTAAGGAATATGTTGCTTAATAAAGAACTGAAATGGCAACTTAGGTTGAAATCCAACATACCCCCTGGATTGAATGAATACATCTCTGTAAAACCAGTCTTAGCACAGAAGGCATCTTTGGTCTGAATTTTGGCAGGGCATATAGAGGTTTATTATCACAGTAATTATGTTTAAAATAGTATTTAATATCCACAACATTTCAGGAAAAGTTTTTTTTATTTGGTATGAATATTATTTATTATTCATACATACATACATATATATATATATATATATCTATAAACAATTTTTTTTAAAATAAAGGTACATTGTATGTTTTACTTGACAGTTTTTCTAGGATGAAATGAAGTGATATTTTGATACTGTTTCTTTAAAATTTTAATTAATGTTAATTGTGTTTTATATAAAAGATTAGTAACATATGGAAGGAGTATCTGAGGAAGTCTTGTCCTGACGAAAGCGCTCATGGTGGTTGCTCCTGTGATTTTTATAATAAAGTGGATTATTCGTTTTATGACTGTTGTACCTGGACATTTTATTTTGTTTTTTGTCGAATTAGTTTACAATTATTTTTTTTGTTGGATTTTGTATTGGGAGCAAATAACTAGAGAGGGAAGGTAATAGAATGGAAAGAGGCCATGAATTTTTTTGGATCGCAGGTTAGAGACTGCCTTCCTTATCAAGGATTGATATCATAGCATAGGCAAAGAGAAAGAAATATGGTTGCCCTAAACAAAAGACCAGCAGTGGCAGTATTTTTAGTAGAATCTAAAACAGAAGTTGTTAAAAAGGATAATAAGCAAGCCATATGAAATACTGCATGATTACTATAACAATCAGAGGAGGTTATAAAGTATTGGGAAGAGAGCTTGGATAAGCAATTAAAGAAGCAATGGGGATATATGTCTTTCTCCCAAATATGCAACAAAATCTAGAAATTTAGGATTTTTGCATGGAATTATTTACAGATATTTTTATACACCAAGAAGACACCAGAGAATTTTTCCTCGGGTAGACATCAAATGTTGGAGATGTGATGGGGAAGAAAAAGGCAATTGGGAACATACTTTCTGGAAGTGTAATGAGTTGGCAGACTTTAAAGATTCCATGCAGACTACTCTATCAGAGATATTGGGTGAGCAAATTTGGGTAATTAGGGAAATTACTTTTCTGAGCTATGATACAGAATCAGAATTGCCTACACATAGGCCTTGTTAAGTCTAATTATGGTGGCTGCCAAAAAAGCAAGGATTAGAAATAGGAAATCAAAGTCTAAACCGATTGTACTAGAAGCGGTGAATAAAGTAACAGAGATAAAACAACTAGAACTGGTATCTTTAAAAAGAGTAGGAGCAAATTACATAGGAAAACATGAGAATTGTGGGAACAATACATACAGGGGAGAAGTGAGGTTTAAAAGAAGACAAGATCTGAATGAGCTATGTAATGTCTGATGGACAATGATTGGGAAGATTATAAGTTATGTATAATGTTTGCAACTAAAATTATGTCAATGTGGTTTGTAATGTAAAATTCTTGCAACTAAGATTATGTCAATATTGTTTGTTTTCATTTATATAAATGTATGTATGACTGCCTATGTCCTAAATAATGACTGGTAATTTAATAAAGACTTTTTTTTTTTAAACAAGAAAGTTCAAAATGTGGAAGGGAAAAAGTACAGCTGTGTACACTTACCATAAATGTAGATGTTCGAGTGTATTCACTGTTGCAGTCATCACACTTGGGTTATCTGTCTCCTGCAGGTAACCCTCAGTTGGCCTGAATACCGGTTTATATTATATAAACAAACGCTTAAATGTTGGAATCTCTAAAGTCGACCTTCAGAGATCTAACAGTTAAGTGTTCGAATATCTTTAAAAATTAAAAAAAAATAAAAAATAAAACTAAAACAAAAAAAAATAAAGTGCGTAAGCAGGGGGGCAAGCCCCCCTGCACCCCCTACACCCCCCCACTACTTAAATATACCAACTCCAAGATTGCGCTAAAGTGTAGGGAATGGGAAATTTCCTGTTTCCGCTCTGCCATACAGTGAAGTGCGATCTCAGAGTTGGTATATTTAAGTAGAGGGGTGTGGGGGGCACAGGGGGTGCTTGCCCCCTGCTAAAACCCTTTCAGTTTACCTTTTTTTTTTTCTTTTATTACATTTTTGAACGGTTAAATGTTCGATCTCTAAAGGTCGACCTTTAGAGATTCGAACATTTAAGCGTTCGTCAATGTAATATAGACCCCGAATAAAAGAGACTTAGTATTTCTGCGTCAGTTGCTGTCACTCCAGGACTGACATCAGGTCGTCAAGGGTATAAAAACAGGCAGCCGACACCATTATATCGTTTTTTTCTTGCCCCACATGTCAGGAGCCCCCCAAATAGGGAGCTAAGTTATGGTGGGGAAAACACCACCAATAAAAAGTAAATACCAATACCAATACCCCTGAATGGGGTGAGTAATAGGCATAGAGAGGAGAGAAAGAGAGAGAGAGAGAGAGAGAAACAAGGGGGCTAGAAGGAGGGAAACCAGGACTGCAACAGTGAATACACTCGAACATCTACATTTATGTTAAGTGTACACAACTGTACTATGTTCTTCGTGTTTCACTGTTGCAGTCATCACACTTGGGTAGATTCCCAAAGCTGAAGAAGGGTGGAGGCAGTCAAGAAGAGTTGGGGCTGGCTAGTATGCCTTGCGGGACTGCTGTAGCAAAACCCGCCCTGGATATGGAAAAGATAGGCAGGTGGCAATGCTTGGGGAAGCTGTGTACAGAACTCCAGGTAGCAGTTTCCAGGATGTCCCTGGTAAGGACTACCCCGAGGAATGCTGTAGAGGTAGAAGTTGCCCTAGTGGAATGTGTTCTGACACCCTGTGGGTTTGGTTTCCCATGATGCTTGTAGCAGAAATGGATACAGTGTGCTATCCATTTGGAAATAGTTTCTTTAGAAATGGCCTTGCCCTCTGCCCCTGGTGCAAAGCTGACTAGTAACTGGTCAGATTTCTTGAAGGGATTAGTCCTATCAAGGTGGAATCTGAGCTGTCTGTGCATGTCCAAGGAGTGCAGGATCCTTTCTCCTTTAATTTGAGGATTAGGGAAGAAGGTTGGCAAACGGATAGATTGGTTGAGAGCCACACTGGATACCACTTTAGGCATAAAGGAAGGGCTAGTCCTGAGGGAAACCCAGTCAGCATGGAAAATAATGAAGGGTTCCACAGCCATGAGTGCTTGTAGCTCAGACACTCTTCTAGCTGAAGTGATGGCCAGAAGCAAGGTTGTTTTCCAAGAGAGGAATTGTAACTCTGCTGACGCTGCAGGCTCAAAGGGGGGAAGCGTGAGCTTTTCCAGTACAAAGTTAAGGTCCCAAGCAGGAGTGGGTGCCCTCCTTGGCAGCCTTAAGTTGTTTGCCCCTCTCAGTAACCGTTTGATATGAGGGTGAGAGAAGAGAGGTGGCTCAGTGTTGTAATGAGCTGAAATGACTGAGGCATGGATCTTAATGGAGAAAGATAGGCCTCTGTGGAGTAGATCTGCCAAGTAATCCAGGATTAGAGGCAGGGAGGGCAGTTTTGTGTCCTCTACTTTAGATTGAATCCAGGAGCAATACCTTTTCCAATTATCAGCATAGGATTTCCTTGTACTGGATCTTCTGGCTTCAAGAATGATGTCCAGTACCTGCTTGCTTAGGCTGGTTACTGGGGGAGAATTCCCAGAATAAGCCAAGCTGCAAGATTTAGGGTTTGCAGTTGCAGATGCAAGACCTGTCCCCTCTGCTGAGAGAGCAGGGTTGGGTTCTGGTGTAGATCCCAGGGTGGCACTGGTGACAGGCTGCGCAGTAGTGAGTACCAGTGCTGGTGTGGCCAGTCCGGTGTCCTGTCTTATCTTAAGCAATACTCTTGAGAGAAGGGGCAGAGGGGGAAGGCATAAATTCAGAGATTTACCCACTGGAAGGATAGGGCATCCACTTTCCAGGCCCTTCTGTGAGGAAACCTGGTGCAGAATTTGCTGAGCTGGTGATTGCAGGGGGAGGCAAACAGATCCATCTCTGGGGTCCCCCATTTCTGAATCAGAAGGTCGAAGGTGCTAGGCTCTAATTGCCACTCGTGTGGTTCTAGGAGAGTTCTGCTCAAGTCATCTGCCAGTGAGTTTTGTTTCCCTGGCAGGAATTGAGCTTGCAGATGGACCTACATGTCCAAGGCCGTGTTCCACAGGGCCATGGCTAGTCTGCAGAGTGGGTAAGAGTGTGTTCCCCCCCTGCTTGTTGATGTACCATACAACTGTGGTGTTGTCTGTTTTTATTAGCAGGTGTCCTAGGGATCTCAAAGCTGTCAGAGCGCGTTGCACAGCTAGCATCTCTCTTTGGCTGATGTGCAGTTAAATTTGACTTTGGCTCCAGCGGCCCTGAATGCACTTGCCGTCCATGTGTGCCCCCCAGGCACAGTCTGATGTATCTGTGGTTAGGGTATGGGCGGCGTGGGGTTGAGTAAAGAGCAGGCCCTTGTTGTGGTTGCATGCTGCTGCCCACCAAAAAAACTCTGTCCTTATACAAGGTAGGATAGGAATGACAGTTACCAGGTCCTGAGAATGTTGGCACCAAAGACTTTTTAAGTACCATTGAAGTTTCCTCATATGCAGTCTGGCATATGGAATTAGTAGGATGCATTAGGCCATGAACCCTAAGGCCTGCAGGATTTTCCTTGCGGATAACTGGGTTCTGGTGGCCATTTGAGTAAAACAGTCAGTCAGTTAGGCTTGTTTTTCGGGGTGAGGAATGCCATATGGGATGCTGTGTCCAAGCTTGCTCCCAGGAATACAATCTTTTGACTGGGGGCAAGTTTTGATTTATTTTCATTGATGGTGTACCCCAGGGAGGCTAGAAGGTTTCTTTACAAATGTCAGGTGCTGCAACAGCATTTCCTGACTGTCTGCCTGAATCGGGCAGTCGTCCAGGCCCGGGTAAATTTGGATATTTCTCTGTCTGCAGTAAGCAATGGCTGGAGCCAGGTATTTTGTGAATACTCTGGGAGTAGTGGATAAGCCAAAGGGAAGTGCAGAGAACTGATAATGCATACATCCTGCAATGAAGCGTAGATATTTCCTGCATGAGTCCCTTATAGGGATGTGCAAATAAGCTTCTTTTAAGTCTAGGGTGACTAACCAGGCATCCTTGGCTAGCATAGGTAGAAGCTGCTGCAGGGTGAGTATTCCGAACTTTGGTATCACCAGGAAGGTGTTAAGAATTGACAGATCTTGGTTTGGGCACGAAGTGCCCTCTTTTCTGGGTACCAGGAAGGGTCTGGAATAGAATCCTTGGCCAGTCTGTTCCACAGGAGCAGGTTGAATTGCCTTTATAGAGAGCAGGGATGGAACTTGATTTTGTGCCTCTGCCCACTGGTTTGGAGGAAGGTCTGGGAACCCTTTTGGGGTTGGCAGTGAGTGGAAGTAAAATATGTACCCCTGGGATACAATGTTGAAGGACCCTTCGGTCTTTGGTGATGGACATCCAGTTTTTTGCATGAAGGGCAAGTTTTCCTCCTAGGGGCACAAGACGTTGAGCAGAGGTGGGGAGTGGAGTTGAGAAGTCAATGGGAATTCATTCCGTAAGGGGGTGGCTTAGCACTCCCTGCTTTGGAGGTTGAGGCACTCCATTGCTTAGATTTCTGCATACCCTGAGACTGTGGTGATCTGTTACCCCGGGTCTGGTTTGAGATGGCCTTGAGGGGGCTGGAAAGGACCAAAGCTTCGAGGGGCAATGCCTACTGAATCTAGGAGGCTGTACTTGCAAGAATTCTTTAACTGTCTGCATAGATTTAACTTTTTCTTCCATCTTTTTAAGCACCTCTTCTGCTTTGGTGCCAAACAGACTGTCCTTGTGCAAAGGAGCATCTAATAACTTTGATTTGACATGGTCTGGCAAGGTCTGTTCCTTAAGCCAAGCATGCCTTCTCAGTACAGAACTAGTGACTGCTGCCCTGCAATATGCTTCTAGGGCATAAAAAACACACTGCAATGCATGCTTACTGACTTGCTTTGCAGAATGCATAAGCTCTTGCAATTCTTTGTTTTCTGCAGTCTGTAAAGTTTGCTATTTTTTGCTTAGTAAGTTCCATAATATGTTGTTGGTACTTCAGCATGTGAAACTAACCGTTCAGAGCCCTAATGGCGAGAGTTGCAGAGGTATATACTTTCTTTTCCCATCTGTCCAAAGCTCTGGAATCCCTGTCCAAAGGGGTGGGGGATTCTTAGCTGTAGTAGCTTTGATACCTTTAGGCCCCTGGGAAATGATCTCTGGATCAGCAGTAGGATTTTTGAAAAGGAATTTGTGAGAATCAGGTACTCTGTAGTACCTGTCTGGTTTCCTAGGAGCAGGGGGAAAAGTATCAGGGGTAAGGCTGGATTCTATAAAGACATCAACAACTTCCAGGACTGGGGGTATTGCTAAAGGCCTATGTTATAGCAAATCTACAAATTCTGAGTCTCTTTTTGGACTGAGGATAGTCTTGGCATTCCCAAGGGAAATGCTCTCTTAAGGTATGTAAGGTTCCACCCAAAGAAAAATCCTCTGGAGGAGAGGCAGAGGGAATGGATTCATCTGCATCAGAATCCTCATAAGCAGGTAAGGGCATGTCTTCATAATCAGATACCTCAGAGTCGTCAGACTCTTGGTCTGTTGATGCTGCAGGGGACTGGTCTCTTTTCTCTTAGCAGGGGAAGGCTGGCTACCCCTAATCAGCATAATAAGGTATTCCGCAATTTTAAGCATTTGATGTTGTGGCAAGGAAGCAGGTGCATGCGCGTTGGTCGTTCATTTTCTAGGCGTAGCACGTACTTTTGGCCTTAGAAACTCAGTAGTTTTAGACAGAACTGAAGACACAAAAGAGGTCATCGGTCTGTGTCGAACATCGGTAAGTGCAAAGAACTTCCTCAGAAGCCGGTGCCTGCTCAGCAGCTCTGGACCCATCCAAGGTAGAGACATCTGTAGGTTCCATATTCGAAGAAGAGTCTCGTGGCATACTGGACTCCGAACGGGTCTCGGTAGAGGCCTGCAAATCCATAGAAGCGGGCAATCGGGGGCTGCGAAAGCGCCTCACTGAGTACCGGCGAACTGGTGACTAGCTTAATGGAAGCGCCGTTGGCAGTTTTGGACCTGTGCGGTCTGTCTCTATCTTTATCCTTATGTTTTTTTGAAATATCGGTAGTCGGATGGTTTACCGAAGCCATTTCAGAATACAGAGACAGAGAATGAAAGTATTGAGAGACAACAACGGCCCGAAGACAAATGGTTTGGGCATTGAATAAGGCACAAAACCGACAACGAGGTACGTCGTAGTCTGGGTCTAAACAGGTGACGCAGTAAGAATGAAAATATCGGTGTGGTATTTGCTCTCCAAAGGCAATACAATTAACTTTTTCTGACCGGTTAGAGCAAGAAAAAAGGATCCCCAATGGGGTACTTAGCTTTAGAAGACTTCAGGATGATTCAATTCATAAACGAAAAACTCAGGTAGCGGCAGACTGGCACTCGTGTGAACTGCTTCTGCTTTGGGCTCCTCGGCAAGAAAGACTGATGTAATGGTGTCGGCTGCCTGTTTTTATACCCCTGATGACCTGACGTCAGTCCTGCAGCGACAGCAACCGACACAGAAATACTAAGTCTCTGATATTCAGGCTGAATGAGGGCTACCTGCAGGCAGATAAAGTGTGATGACTGCAACAGTGAAACACGAAGAACATCTTATTGTTACATCACTGTGCACTAAGTAGGCGAAACAGAAATAAGGAAAAAGGATGTCAGAAAACAGGGGCTTAAGTGGCAACTTGACGCGAGTGGGGAGTTTTAGGCCTGCCATCAAGAAGTATTACTTCAAAGACAGAATGTTGCAGTTCTAGAATAACTGTCACTATGGGAGTGAGATGCAGCTCAACAAAGAACTATACAAAATGTGACAAAAATAGTAGCAAAAGGGGAGGTGCATTTGCACAGCAGCACAGTGTATCTGCCATAAATCTTAATCTGATAATATCTAGCTATGGCGATATATAACTAATCAAAAATGTTTTGTATTTACTGTACTGTACTGCTCCTACCTTACAGAAGAATCTAGCTAGTGTATCAAATAAATTACATAACTAGATCAGAAACAGAATTTTCGATCTATAAAAACATCATGGTAAAGGATTTAATCCAGTGATGGCAAATTGGGCTCGGCAAGTCAAAAATTCGGAAAATGCCTACTTTGACTCTGCTGAAGTGTCACCCAATCCCCCCCCCCCAGAACAAAAGAGAAATAATATTTTTAAATAAATGAATATGTAAAGAAAAGTCCAATTATGGGTGCTGCTATGTACTGTAAAAGTAAAAGAAAAATCAGTGAATTATAATAGAAAAAATTACGTGCACTGATAACTGGGCTTAAAATAGTGCGCCAAAAAATTTTCCTACTTTTGATAGTAATTTTGAATTGAACTGAAAAAAATATGGAAGATGTTGCATTTGATTTGATTAACATCAATTAATGACTTTTTTTGTTGCCGAGTTTTAACAGATAACCGCAGGGTCACATATTTCTTGTATTTTTGTTCATTCAGTTACTTTGGTAACTTGGGTGCTTCTGAACGCTGGTGTGTCAAAGGTTCACCATCACTGGTTTAGTCTTATGCTATTAATATATATTGTATTCAGAAAACATATCAACAGTCTGCAACGTGTCACCTTCCACTTATTATGTGCAAATATGGTATTTCCTGCTGGATTACAAATATGCCTGGTCATACATCCCTTAAAAGACATTTAAATTAAATGCATGCAAAAGAATATGCATCAAAATAAAATACCTTTTTGGCTGTATAACCACCACCTACAGCAGATCCAAGTATGAGATAGCGAAGCCTTAGAAGTCGGCTTGCCAGTCTGGCTACCCAAAAGTTTCTGTGAGGCTGGTATCCATAAAGTACAGGTAAAGGTTTAGTGGGTCTGAGAGGTAGCCGGGAAAATGAAAAATACTTTCGTAAACTGTGGCCATTTAGTAATTTGTGAGCAGCAGTTGATTTCAGATTACTTTGATGGGAGATAGTTCGAGAAGATGGATGAAGCTTTTTCAGAGGAACCCTTGTTCTGGTACCAATACTATAGTTGATAAAACGATGGCAAACAAAGCTGAAAGAAAAATAATACTCATTAGTAACAGCAAATAGAATAAACATTTCCAAACAACAGACATTTAACAGCAGAATATGAAAATTAAAAGCAAATAAACCATGTGCCTTCTTCTGCTAGGAAACAGAATGTGGAGTGTGTCTTAGAAACTTAAATGTATATAAACGAGAAATGGTAACTAAAGAAGGTAGCCTTGCTGTGCTTAGAGTTATGGTTCATTTGATGTGCTAATGATGAAGAGAATGCATAAATGCTAAAGACACCAAAAGATAGAACCAGGGGAAAGTACCAAAGTGTTTCAGAATACTTAGCATGACGGTCGGTCTTTAAAGGGTGATCACTGCAATGGTAAATGATAACATTATGTTTTTATCCCACTTTCTGTGCCCTCTTCATGGTCAGACTTTTATGAGCAATTTCCTATGAAATTTTCAGGTCTTTTATAACTAACAATATTATCAACCTCTTAGTCAGACGGGATTATAAATGTGGCAAGCTATTATCTTAATATTATAAAATTTTTAAATTACCCTCCCACCCCAGCCATCGCCCAAAAACACCCACAAGTAACCATAAAATGAGCCAGATTATAGCAAATTACAGTATGACACTTTGGGACTTGGAAAAACTTCACACCAGGTCCGTCAGCCTACCACTGCTTTTTTACTCTCCTGTAAATTCATAGCCACTACATCAGTACAACTGCCCTATCCACCTTAGCTTCTGCCATCCTCCTCTTCTTTAGCCTTCAATCTTTTCCATCATCAGTGCTTTCTCCAGTGAAGTCCATCTTTGCATTAGGTGGTCAAAGTATTAAAGTTTTACTAACAGGCCTTCCAGTGCACAGGCTAAATTTATTTCCTTACGTACAGACCGATTTCTGATCTTCTTACAGTCTGCAGCTTTCTCAAATGAATTCTCTGACACCAAAGCTCAAAAGCATCCATGTTCCAACACACAAACTTACAATCCAACTGTCACCTCTGTGCGTTATTCCTAGGAAGACCACAGCTTTGACTATGTAAACCTTTGCTGACAAAATAACATCTTTGTTCTTTAATATCTTATCCAAATATGCCGAAACCTCCCTCCCGAAACACCACTTGCAAGAGACAATTGAGTCCAGGAAAATGAAATCTGTCACACACTAGTTTGTATAATGTTGAGCAGTAAATCAGCTTTTGTATTTTTTGCTTTTACATTTTTCAACAAACTCTTCAACTCTTTCTCACTTTCAGCCACTAGACCAATATTTTCTGCATATCCAAGTTGGTTAAGCAAAAAGAGGAACTAGAGAACCATGATAAACTTGCCATTGAAAAAAAAAACAAGCTAAATAAAAAAATATAAAATGACCAACATACGCCAAATGCTTAACAAGGCTTTCAGACGGAGTCCTTCATCAGTGTTGTAAAATTCAAGACATTGCTAAAATATTTACATAACAATTAATTAGTCACAAGACAACATCAGACAACCAAAGAATAAAATCAATTAAATTCAATCAGTTGGTTTTGTTTGAGGACTGGTTTGATGCTAAGCATTTTATTAATACCCGGTGCTAAATCCATTCTAAGTTTAATTATCCAACTATATTCTCTTAATTCTAGATTATTATTTGCATCACCACCTCTTGGATTCTTATAAAAGATAGGGAGTTTCTGGTTAAAGGCTTATTGTGCATGCTTATTTGAACTGTTTCGTTCTGACATTGGTATGCCTTGTTTGCTGTAGCACAGACTAAATTCAGACCTGCTGAATCTAGCTTTGGTTGTATAACTTGAGCACTAATCCAGACCATCTTTTTTTTGGAGAAGGTTCCCCTGCACCCTAGTGTCAGGAGTGTGCAGCTAGAACTTGTCTGATTGAAGACTGCTGGAACGGGGCTCAGTTTTTACCTTATTGGTTAATTTGTTTAAATCAGTTTGCTCATTTGCTACTATTAAAAAAAAAATACACTTTATGCATCGCCATTTAGCTAGGGTTAAGCTATTCCTGGCGCCATAAAGTCTGCTCTTCAAATTTTTTCTTAGAACTAGCTAGTTTTTTAGTTTTAGAACTCAAATCTGTTTCTTTGAGCTCAGCACTTGTTCAGAACTCGTTGTAAGCACTAAACAAGCTACAAATTACTACAGCATTCAACTTTCCTCACTTGTCTAGAGAAAAACTGTTTTTAGTACTTAATAAATAAGCACCTATCCAGGCATCTCTAAGGGTCAGCTCCTGGTGTTTTCTCCTGTCTACCTGATTAATCTGGGCATCTTGGGGCAATACAGCAATTGACTCATGTACACTGACATCCCTCGCCTCCTACCACCCAACACTACAACCTGTGAAAGATGCACTTATATAGCCAAACTGGAAGCCAAGCTCTCTTCACCCAAGACTGGACTAGACAGTCAAGAGGAGAAGGTAAACACTTGCACCATACCACACTTGTCACATAGTCCCTCAAAATCTACACCACCAAAACAGACACATAGAAACACAAAACACACACCTACATTCACAGGGACTCTCAATAAATATATGTTCAAGCAACAAGAGACCTCCAAAGCAGAAATGCAAGCAACCCCCCCCCCAAGACAACCCAAATGACAGCCCACAAACTCAGTGTGCCACTCAACCACAGCCCATAAGGCATAACAACGTACCCAACACTCTAGTCATACGTGACTCTATAGTCAGGCACACTGATGTTCCACTCACCAGGCTAAACAAGGAGAAAGTTACTGTCAGCTGCCTGTCAGGTGCCAGGATCCGCCACATACCGCACGCACTCAGGTCACTCCACAAAAAGTACAAATATGACACTGTCATTATCCATGTTGGTGTGAATGACCAGAGACGTACCTCCCTGGACTACATGAAAAGAGACATGGAGGAGCTCTCCGATCTTGTAGCCCAGGCAGGTATGACCCTAGCCCTGAGTAGCATCCTGCCATCACCCAGAATGACACCACTGTACAAGGATAAAATGACTGACTTCAACAATTGGCTAAGCTTCTGGTGTCATTCTAAGGGGATCCAGTATCTGTCTGCCTGGGATGACATGATCGACAGACCATGATGCTTTGCCAGAGATGGCTTGCACCTGTCACCCTTGGGATTACAAATACCAAGCCTTTTGCCACCTCTATAGTGCCTTTTTTTAGGCAAGGTTCAAATGACAAATTCACCACTGTAACAAGTACAAGCAAGCAAAATCTGAGGGTAATGCTACTCAATGCTATAAGTCTAAACCTCAAAATGCATTCACTCGAGACACTCCTTAAAATGAAGAACATAGACATCTGTGCGGTGACAGAGACCTGGTTCAAGACTCCACAGAGCACCCCTGCATTACCAGGCTATAATTCATATCACACCTTTTGGCCACCTAACCTGGACTGAAACACTAAAGGAGGAGGAGTGTCCATATTCATTAAGGATATCCACACCTCCAGGCTAGTTGCTCAGCATAATGTATCCGAGATTATCCAACTGCAATTAACTCTGGGCAAGACCGCAATCCAAACTGTAACTTGCTACAAATCCCCCACCATGCTCCAGGATTCCCACTCCTCATTTCTTGATACACTGGAAAATATTAGGGCACAACCCAACACCCTAATAATGGGCAATTTCAACTACCCCATCATTAACTGGGAAAGCTACTCACGTCCCAACTCTTTTGCGCAATGTTTTCTGGAATTCATAAAATTCCAACACCATGGATCAACTTAGCCACACCCTCACCAGGGGCAGCAATATCCTAGACCTGGTCTTTACCAATATGGGCGACCAGTGTTCCACACCAGAGGTCAGTTCCTCATTGGTCAGTTCCGACCACAAGCTAATCACCCTAGACATCCGCAACCCGACCCACCCCCATTAGGAAACCACTGTAAAAAAATTCTCCAACGCCAACTTCACGCTTCTTAAGATAGAAGTGGCAAACTTCACGACACCCATGCAGACGGACAACAGAGGTACGACTGCTGAATCCTACACAAATGCACTTTATAAGTACTTACACGAGTGCATGGATCATGCTATCCCTAACAGAACCAAGATGCTATCCTCCAAAAAAAAAGGAAGCCAATCTGGTGGTCCCCTGCCATAAACAAACTCTACAACAGAAGAAAGAAACTGTTGCAAAAAAAGAGTGAAATCCCATGATTGGAGGAAGTCCCTGTTCAGCCTCAGTAAGAAGCTGAGATCCCTCATAAAATCCTCCAAAGTTAGTTACGAAAACAAAATCGCCACTGATTCTAAAGACAACCACAAAGCATTCTATAGCTATTTCAAGAATCTCAATGGCAACACTCAGATCTGCTCTGAGTTACAGCACAATGGCACTAAATATACAAAACCAACAGATATTGCCAACATCCTGGCAGATAGGTTCAGTGCTAACTTTACCCCCCTCTCACCCCCTAAAGGGCCCATCTCTATACCAGAAGAATGCAAAATTCCTGTAATCACAGCTGTACAGGTAAAAACCACACTCTCCAAAGCAAGAACACAGCATCCATGGGACCTGACAACATCCCAGGCTGCGTTCTACATGAACTAAAAAAATGAACTGGCACCCCACCTAAGCACCATGTTCAATCATAGCCTCACCTCAGGCTTTGTGCTCACTGAATGGCGCACAGCAACGGTTATCCCACTCCACAAAGGGGTAGCCACCATGGACCCCGGGAACTACCGCCCCATTAGCCTAATCAGCCGGGTCTGCAAGACCATTGAATGCATCATCATGGAATTCATAAACAAAGACATTGGTAATCTCCAAACTCTGGACCCCACCCAATTCGGGTTTGTAAAAGGCAGATCACGTCTTCTAAACCAGACAGACTACTTTGAAGCAGTCACCAAAGCCGTAGACTAGGGTAAGGTGGTTCACACAGCCTATCTAGATCTCCCCAAGGCTTTTGACACCATTCCCCACTCTGGAATTATAGATAAACTCACTAAACTAGGTATAAATCCCTATGTCACAAGATGGATTGCCAACTGGCTCACTGACAGAACCCACACTGTGAAAATAGCAGACTCTAAATCTGACTTCAGACCAGTGACAAGTGGAGTACCACAGGGTTCAGTCCTGGGTACTCTCCTGTTTATCTACTTTTCTGAAGTACAGGCTAACGAAGTTCGCAGATGACTGCAAACTAGGAGCCACAATCGAAACTCCTAATGATGTGGACATTCTACAAAAGGACCTCACTGAGACAGATGTCTGGTGTCAAAGCTATGGCCTCAAGTTCAATGCCAAAAAGTGCATGGTCATCCCCTATGGTAAAAACTCTGTACCCATGAGCTACCACATAGGTGGTAGTCTACTTAACACTGAATGTGTGATAAGAGACCTTGGGACACAGGTGGACAGTAGTCTCTCTTTTAATAATCACATTATCACAGTAGTCAGGAAATCCTTCTACATGGTACATTCTAATCCAGCAAAAAAGAGGTCATTGTTCCACTCTACTCATCACTCATTAGACTCATTATAGAGTACAACACCCATTTTGGTATGTACCTCACAAGACATCTACAACCGGAAAGGCCGTAGAAGTACCTCACAAAGAGGATTACTGGCCTCAAGCAGATGCCCTACGCAGACCGTCTCAAAAAACCCCAGCTTTACTCCGTCACATATCACCTACTCAGAGGCGATCTCTGCCTAACATACAAAGCTATGTCAAACCCAGAGCTGTTGGACATGCTCTGCTTAAAGAAATCCCAATCCCTCCAAGCTGTACACTCTAGGGACCTAAACCTTGTCACCACAATAAACAGAACATGCTGGGGGGATAGATTTCTGTCCCAGAGACTTCCCATACTCTGGAATAAACTACTTATCTATACCAAACAAAGCTCCTCATTAGCACTCAGGAAATTCACCTCGGGGATCACCTCTGTGGCTCTGCTTGACAGGGGCACAAGAAAATTATTTTTTTGGGTGGCGAAAGCCAGGGTACCTTTTTGGCTAGGCTTATATAGGCCCTAGGGCCATAGCCTAGTACCTACCTATGAACCTATATCAATAACTCTAAACATAAAACTGTATTGGATTACCAAATTCAATAGTATGTTCAGCAATGGCATTTGTTAAAATACTTCTGTGCATGTCTGACTTATGCTCAATATGTTCACGTAATTTTCTAGTTGACTTACCAACATAAAAAGGACAGCAGTTACATGTTGCCAAATAAACAATATTTGAATTATTGCAAGTAGCAGTACATGGGAAAGTATATTCCTTATGTGTTGTTGGATGTGTAAAACTATTATCTTCACTTATAACATTACAGCAAGAACAATTCAAGCAGGGAAGAGTACCTATTTTATTATACTGTGGTCGTTTCATACCCATATGCATATCCTTATAACACGACTTGCTGCGTAAATTACTACAACTTCTATGCGCAAAAATGGTCGTTCTGATAAAATAGTAGTGAACTCAGGTAAAATCCTCAGAATACCCCAATTATTAAAGATTATATTTTTAGCTTCAGATGTGCATCTACTACATGTAGTTACATAATGTAAACATCTGTCATTTCCAGAAGAATGGGTCAAAAAAATTAGAATTAAAGACATAAGGTTTTGCTACATCCTGTTTTGAAACAATAACTTTATTCATTCCATGCTGCAACATATCATTCTCATACCCCCTATTTTCAAATTCTGCTGCCATAGCTTGTAGTTGTTCAATGCATTTATCATCCCTGGCATTTATTCTACTCGCACATAAGTACTGGCTTCTAACAACACCTGGAAAAGTATGCCTAGGATACATGTTTTTTCGATGTAAATACTAATTTTTTTTTTTACTGGTTTCTTATATATACCAGTCTCCAACCTTTGATCTTTATACATGAGGTGAACATCTAAAAAATATATTTCATCATTATATGCAGTCATTTCAAACTTTAAAAAATCAGTTGTAAAGTTTTGATAGTCAAAAAATTGTACTAAAACATCATATGTATCTGCCCACATAAAAAGGACATCGTCCACAAAACACTTATAAAACCTAACCTTTGAAGAAAATTGAGATTGTCCATTATACACGTACTTCGCTTCCCACTCACCGAGGGTTAAATTTGCATATGTTTTAGTGATGGAGGTACCCATCACTACCCCTGTTACTTGATGGTAAATATGCTCATTGAAAATAAAAATATTATTATTAAGTACGATTTCAAGAAGTCCATAAAGTGTTTCTATTTCTCTACCATTATAAGAGCCACATCTGCATAAAATGTCTCTAACACTAATTCCACAGAAGTTAGGAACAACAGTAAAAAGAATTTTAATATCTAATGTGACAAAGTAAAAAGACTGTACGTCATTATTATTCCATTCTGATAGTTACATAAAAAATCTCCAGTATCTTTAATCTAACTTTTTACATGAACCAAAAATTTACTGAGAATACTTTGTAGATAAAGTGATACAGGTTCCGTTATCCATCTCCTGCCTGAGACAATAGGTCTCATGTGTGGGGAGGACACGGATTTATGTATTTTTGGAAGACCGTATAAGACAATAATCTTGGGACAGTAAAACAGTTAAATAAATCCATCGAAATATCATTCATCCTTTGTAAATCAAATACATTAATATTGATCTGGCTTATACATTTAACAACCTCAGTACATGTAATCTTATTGAACACTTGCGTATCCGATAGAAGTATATTCATGGAATTGATATAATCAGCAACATTCATTAATACTATTCCCCCTCCCTTATCGGCTTCCTTAACTATTATATAATTTCTCTGTAATTTTTCTAAGGCATTCCTTTTAAGTTCAGTTAAATTATAAAACATATTAAAATGATTACATTTGTATATTTCATACAGCTGTTGTTTGCATACATTATGAAATGCAGAAATGACTGGGTTACTCAAAGGTATAAACGTACTGGCTTTCTTAAAAGCCTGTGCATCAGTGGACAAAAAGTCTTTAAATATGAGTTTTAAATTTAAGTTTCTCATAAACAATTTCAGGTCCTTAAGTGCGTTAACAAGGCTATCTTTTTGAGAGGGTATAAATTTCATACCTCTACTTAGAGGAATGTCTGCATCAGTCAATTCAAAGTTGGATAAATTAAATACAGGACAATCTCTATTTAATGTCTGTTGGTTCTGCTGCGTGTCTGTGAACCTCCACTCATTTCTCTCTTTCTCTTCCTGCTCATGGACCACCCTCTCATTGCTTCACATTTCTGATTGGCCACCTTCTCTGGAAGATGTGGTTGGATCATTAGCAGCTAATACTGTTACTGTTAAACTTAGAAAGGCCAGACTATGTGTCTAGAATATTCAAATCCTTTGCTCCAGCTCAAAATAATACATTTGCTTAGTTACAACCAGTTGCACCCTCAACATTTCTGACAAAGTACTCTGCAGGAATTTAAAAACCTACCAACTCTTTATATTCACTAAAACATGTTCCCAGTTCTCTCTCTTTCCCATCACACCTCAAGTATTTGCCAACTTCCAGAGGAAGAACTGTCTGATGTCTGCTTGTGATATAAAATACCCATCTAAACTCAACAAAAATTGTAAACCTTACTGACTTTGTTGCATATTTTGTACCCATACAGATGTCCTCCCATTGTTAAATTGCCTTTTCACTCTCTCCCCATAATCTTTTCTAAACTCCTGTGATGGATTCTTATAGTTATCATGCAGTATTTTATATGCCCTTCTAATGATCCCTTTTTTAACAGCTTCTGTTCTAGACTCAGCTAACAAGTCCATCAGAGATGGTGTTCACTTACCACTTTATCCCTTTTCCTATACCCTGTTATCAATCTCTGGTAGGGAAGGCAATCTCTAACTTGCAGGTCAGACTTCTGCTTTGCCTCATTCCACCGTTACCCTCCCCTGTCTAGTTAATCGGTTCCAATAACTGGTTCCTTTGTCAGTTTTCTTCACTAAATTCCAGCCCTCTCTTACCAGTTTTCTATACCCCTACTTGTAGTCATTCCTAGTGGCAAAATCTCCTCTCTCATGTTGGCTTACTTCTTAGAATACTTTATTACTTTACCAATATAATACTCTGTATGGTTATGGTTATTCTCAGGGACCTACATCCAAAATCCTACTTGCCTTATTTCTTGAATTTCTGCTCTTTTTTTTTTTTTTTAAATCATCGGCCCTTTCTTCTTTGATTCTTTGATTTATAACTTTCTGCTTGTGTTATGAACATGATCCTTAACTGTGGAACTCTAAAGTATCCCTTCACATTAGGTAATCCTAAAACTACTTATTCTATGAGGAAGATCAACTTATCCCACTCAGTTCTTGCCTTCTTCCCCTCCCAAATAAATTATTTTAGTTCTTTATTAATATCGCCCACAACCTCTACTATGGTTGTTACAAACATGCCTTGCCTGGCCTGTATATAAAATTAAACAGACTAAAAACATTGTTGCAGATTGTGTCTTAATATTCAAAGACAAGACTTCCCATTTTCTCAGTTTTTATCATCTTTTGTTTAGTCTCTTCCAACATATCCTTAGCTGCCATAACAGAGTCCTTTTAATCAATACACTTAAATAATTCATTGTATGCCTTCAAAAACATGGTACTGCAGATCACTTCTCAAGCAGGTATATAATTTACTACTACAATCTTTGTTTATTTTTTGCAAATTCTATATCCTACAAAGACTTGAAACTGTCTCGGTAAGATCCACAACACAGAAATGTCCTTTCCTGGATTTTCAAGTAATATCATTATCTTCACATAAAAGCTAACCTCTAGATTACCATCATCATTTACATCCTTGAATTTGTAAGTCCTTTGTTTTCTCTGCCAATGACTAAATATAAAGAAAACATAACTCGTCTGAGTGGAACCCCCCTTTTTAATTCTTGCCTCTGACCATTCATACATCCTCCTAATTAACCCTATTACTCTATCAGGGAATGCAAATTGTCCTACTCATAAAATTCCAGATGACTCTGTTGAATGCTTCTCTGCATCAAGACCCACCAGCAATACTTACATTCCACTTTCCTCTGTATCATCATTGCTTAATCAGGGTTGTCAATGTTTGCCTCCCCTCCACAAAACGACACTAATCCATTGTTACTGTTAGCTAGTACAGACAAACACTTCATAAAAGGTTTATATATTGGAAGAATAGGGGTGGGGATGAACAGTGTCACAAAATAATGAATATAGTTGGGAGAGGTTATTACAACCATTCAGGCATTGATGATGACTGGTTGTGGAGGATAAGTCTCAAAATAACAGAAATGGTTTGATGTGATATCAAGCTGAAGAATACATTACCATTTTATCCAAATAAGAATGTAGCTCTGTAACTTAAAATCCATTCATTATTTTTTAATCTTACATCATTCCAGTATATTCAGTATTTCAGCTTGTCATGTTGCTGTTGTCAAACATTTTGCCCAGTTTGTCCATCAGAAAAAAAAAATCAATGAATTTGTCGACAAGAAATCTAACTCCATTTCTACATTGTCTTTGCTTCGACTTTTTAAAAATGAAAGCAGATTATTGCAGCTGGTCTCCATTCATCTACCTGGTCCTCTGCATTCATTCCAACATACTAATTCAGGCAGTACACTCCTTGTTCCCAGATCAAAGCCATCATATCTTGATATAATCACTGTGGCTGCAATATTCATAACAGTTTCTTTACTAACAGTTACGTACTTACAATAACTTGGCATCTGTGTCATCCTATTTCATTATTCCTCAAGACTAGGTCTTGGATTCAACATCGG
The DNA here is from genome assembly GCF_019279795.1 of Protopterus annectens. NCBI lineage: Eukaryota > Metazoa > Chordata > Ceratodontiformes > Protopteridae > Protopterus > Protopterus annectens. The sequence goes on from NC_056734.1 coordinate 496,664,557, forward strand.
ATCTGATCCAGCATTTCACAAACACAGATTCAAGGATTGAGCTCCTCACTCTCCCATAATCCCCTTCTGCACTCTAACCCTCAGATAGAGTTTGCTGCAGGAACCCTGGAGATTATATACCTGAAACTATAAACAAGGGAAACATAGCCCAGGACCGCAAGATTCAACATCATCAGATCTCCCGCAGGGCACAGATGGGGGAAGGTGGGTGGGAAGTGAGGAATAATGAAATAGGGCAACACAGATGCCAAGTTATGGTAAGTACATAACTGTTGCTCTGATGTTATCCAGTTCATTAATCCTCACGACTGGGTCAGAATCCCCAGCTACAATTGTATCCTGGGCGGCTCTATGGCAGGATGAGCCTGAGCAACATGGAACCAAAAGATGCTATGTTTCTGGAGACAATATCCAATTCATGAGAAACAAAGGTGTGAGAAGTGACCACAGCACAAATGTCATCTATGGACACCCTCGCAGAGAAGGCTGATGAGGTAGCAACCAACCTAAGAGTAAGCCCTAGACGGGCGAGGTAACTGCATGTTCCTGAGAGAATAAACAGTGGAAATACAGTTTGAAATCCATTTGGAAATTGCAACCTTATATTCGCATTTGTTGGATAGATCTGGAAAAAAAACAGGTAACTGAATAGACTAGTTGATATTTTCAGTCGCTACCTTGAGCATGAAGGAAGGATTAGTTCTCAAGGCCACCTTGTCTTTGTGAAAAATTATATATGGCAGCTTGGAAGATAAAACTTGTAATTCCAAGACTCTCTTAGCTGATGTTACAGCCAGAAAAAAGGAAGCCTTCCAGGACAGGAATTTAACATCACAGGAATGAGTTGGCTCAAACTGGCTTCGAGTAAAAGACTGCAACATCATACTCAATCCCAAGGGGAAAAGGATCTTTGACAGGGGGCCTGAGGAGAAAAACACCTTTAAGAAGGTCTTGCATAAGCTCAAGGAAAAGGTAGGTTCCCTATTAACATGAAAATTAGAAATGGCCGCCAACTGCAGCTTTATGGTAGAGAAACTGGCACCTTCCTGATAAAAGGAATGATAAAAACAGAAGAATGTCCAAAACTGGAAAAGAGAAGGGGTTGAGACTTCTTTCAGCAGCCCAAAAGGAAAAATGTTTCCACTTATTGTTGTAGAGATTTTGAGCTGATGGTTTCTGAGAGGCCAGAATAATTTTCTTAACAGGGGAAGCCAGCCTGGACTCTTAGTATCACAGGAAGTAGAGAAACCATGCAGTTACACGAAGGGATCGAAGGTTCGGTGTTTGCAGTTCTGAGGGATGAGAGATATATCTGGTATGGGATCTAGTATCCATGGAGGATACTTCAGATGAGACTGTAGAAAAGGATACCACACCTGACGAGGCCAGAAAGGGGCAATGAGGATTATGGAACACTTCAATCTGTGGACTTTCTGCAGTACCTTGGGGATGAATGGAATAGGTGGATATGCATAAAGGAGACCTGCAGGCCAATTGTGGATTACAGTGTCCCTCTGGGGGTATCAGGGCAAAGTATCTGCTGCATTTGTTGTTCATTGTGGATGCAAAGAGATCGCAACAAGGATGGCCCCATTAGCCGAATATCTGAGATACCACTGATGGATACAGGGACCACTCTGGTGGGCTCAAGATGGACCTGCCGAATCTCTATGCCAAGACGTTAGACTCCCCGGGTTTGTGCTGTGCAAGAAAAAAGCGAAAGAAAGAAATGGTCTATTCCCACACACTCATGGCCTCTCTACTTGTTGATGTACCAGACCACTGACATTGTCTATATGAATTGCAATCATCCTCAGAGAAAGGCAATCCTCTGCTCTCATCTCTACAATGTTTATGTGCAACTTGGTCTCTGTAGGGGACCACGTGCCTTGGACCATTCTGCATGAAAATGACCCCTCCACCCAACCCTAGCAGGGTAGCCACCACTGAAGATATTGCCTAGAAATGGGTGCCAGCGAGATTGGCACAGACACAGAATGGACCACTAAACTGGAGTACTTGTAATACCGCACTAGTGGTACAAAGAGTATAGCCACGGACATGGACCCCAGAGCCTTGAGAATGAGATGCTCCTGTGGCGATGGAGCCTCTAGAATTGCCTTGACCTGCTGCCTGAGCAAATCCACTCTGAGGAGGCAAAGCAGCACTTTCTTTCACTGTGTTGAGGGTCACTATAAATTCCAGACTTTGCACGAGTCAGTTTGGACTTGGCTACATTGAACATAATGCCTAACTTGTGAAAGGTCTGCAGAAAGTACTGCATCGCTAATGTCAGTCAATGCTTTGTGGGAGCCATAAGGAGCCAATCGTCCAGGTACAGAAAGACCTGGAATACCTTCAGTCTGAAGTGAGCTGCTACCACCACCAAGAATTTGGTAAACAACCAGGGGGGAGGGACTAAGGTGAGTCCAAAGGGCAGGACTATGAATTGAAAATGACTGGCTCCCAGCCGGAAGCACAGATGCCTCCTGGAGCATATGTCTGTCTTGATGTGATAGTAGGCATCCTGGAGATCTATGGAGCACATACAGTCATCCTTGTGCAACAGCAGCAGGATGAACTGAACAGTGACCATCTGGAACTTCAACTTCTTGACAAACAGATTCAACTTGCTGGGGTCCAAAATTTGATGCAGGTCCCCAGTCTTTTTTGGCACCAAAAACAAACAAGAATAAGTTCTGGACCCTTTGTCCTGTTGGGACCTCCTGGATGGCTTTTTTCTTCTAGACGTTTTAGAACATCTCTCTGGGACAGTTTTCTCTGACTGGGTGGCATGGTGGGGAGAACTCTCTTGGGACTTGTAGGAGGTTGAGAAAAGGGAATTTAATAACCTCTGGATACGATATTGAGCACCCACTAATCATTTGTTATGGCTGTCCAGGTGTTTGGGTGCAATGAGAACCAACCCCCGACTGACTCCAGGACAGTCAGGCAACACCTCAAGGGTACTGAAAAGTTCCCTGAAGCCTTGGCTCTGTGGACCCTCCCCTGCCTCTAGGACAGCTTCTACCATTGAATCCTCTTCCCCTGCCTCTGGAAGAGGAATCCTCCAGAGCACCCTGGAAGGAACACTGTGATTTTCAGAACCGTTTCTTACTTCCCCACTGGTTCTTGGGAAAAGAACGTTGGGGGGTAGAAAACTTGATCCTTACCACCGACAGTGACTTCCCTTCCTGCTCACTGTGGTTCAAAGTCTCCTTGGCTGATGGTCTAAAAAGCGAAAAGCCATCAAAGGGGGCATTTGTGAAACACGCCTTTATGGGTTCTGCAAACCTGCACAACTGCATTCACACATGACACCTCAAGGCAATGCCTGCACCAGCTGCTTGAGAGGTACACTGAGCAGCACTAGAGATTAACCTCATCAAGGAGTTGAGGCAAGAGATGATAGAGTGGTGAGCTTGGGAGAGACTTTCTTGAGGTCCTACATAGACATCAACTCTGAAATAGAGTTGGTTAGTTCAGTAACCAGGTTTCTTTGGAGGTGGATCAAGTGTAGCAAATAGTCAAGAGCTCTCAAACTAAACATGGCTGAGGTGTAGTTGTGCTTCCTGTGTCTATCGCCTCAGACTCCCTGTTTAGGGGATGGATGGTGGAGCTCTGTTCAGCCAGCTCCTTTTTGGTGGCTGCGGCAACCACAGTGGCATCAACTGGAATGCCTTTGCTCCAATGCATTCTGTCTGAAGGAGGGCTCAAGAACCTATCAGCCTTCTTGGGGATCGGTACCACAGTGTCAGGTTCCTTCCATGCCCTACACAAAATAAAGGCTGATGAGCTCATCCAGAAGGGGGTAAATGAAGGAAGTAGATGGGCCATCTCTAAAGCCTTCAGGAACACAGATTTCTCTGAAAACTGGGATTGGGAAGTTCCAGAATGTCTCCAAAGACAACATCATCAGGCAGAGACCTGGGGGACCCGTCCACCTCATCAAAATCTGTGTCCCCATGAGGGACTCCATGGGCAAATCCAAGTGCCTCCTCCGGCACTTTCTCTTCCATGCCACCTCCTCTGTATGGGGTTCAGGGGAGGACTTGATAGACAGGAGAAACCCCTGGGTCTTACATGTCACCTGTAGGCTATCTCGGGAGGACTGTTCCTGGACAGGATGGATGGGCTCAGGGCTCAGAAGAGTGATGGGCTGGGATGTACCCAGTAGAGGGGAAGATGCTGCTCTAGACCTGGAGAAAGTTGGCTCTACTACCCGAAAAGCCGATGGACTTGAGGAAATTCCCTCCCCATCCCCAGTAGCCGAACCACCTGGGATGAAGGAGCGGAGCCAACTCCAAGTCCCAGCCCTCCAGTCAGTACCAGCCTCGAGCTGTCAAGGGCTGAGGCCCCCAAAGAAAGGGACTGATCTGACAAGCTGAGACCTGATCCCCTCCCCAGAGACCTGGCACTGACCTCTTGGAGCAGAGACCTGCTCTGATCTGATGGCAACAGAATCGAGCTTGACAGTCAGAAAAGCATGCATTCCCAGACCCGTTGATGCATCCCTCTGGTGAATCGGATCCTGGTGTTCCGAAACATGAGAATTAGAAGAGGAGAGGGTAACCTTGGGACAGGGGATCTTGCTGAGCCCGAGCAGGCAGGAGATGCCAAGAGACCCATTTCTATCTGGGCCCTGAGAAAGCTCTTCATTATCCTGCCCATATCCATGGGCCAAAGGATCATGGAGGATCTAGAGGAAGCTGAAGAATGGGTGGATTTAGCCAGAGAAGCAAGCCTGGACCCAGAACCAGACCTATGATGCCCCCAATCCAAAAATCAGCTCTGATGCCTAATAGCCAAGTGCTTCGCATCCCTGGTGGGTCCTGAAGGACAGCCTTCAAAATGTAATGTTGGATCCAATGAACATGTCACATCAGACACCTGCTGGGACACACTTCTTGGATCCAAAGGAGCAGATAGATCCGAAGGGGACCTAAATGCAATCAGATCCAAGGCCTCCAATCCGAAGAGACCTCAGAACCTACCAACGTAGCTTGAGACAATGGTACTCAGACGGCCAGAGGCAGTTCTGGATCTGGTGACCTCTGATCTGAAAGCCTAGGCCATTCTTGAGACAATGGAGAAGCACATGGGAAAACAGACGAGGCTTTCCTTTTTCACTCCTTAAGGTCTAAAGACAACGAAGGGGACCTACCCTGAGCCATGCTCTTCAGCAGCAATTGGTTTCAGCAGCCTGCCAGCACTTGAGGGTTGAATGCCGCACAAACAGACCAATCAGCCTCAAGGTGGTTGCTGACTAAACACACTTCCTGTGGGTGTCAGAATTTGGCATCTTACACCCACAAGAAAAGCACCTTTTACAACCACTAGGTTTATCTTTCTCAGATATACCCGACCATCAAACACACACACACTCAAAACACAGATAATAGCTAACTACCAAAAGGAAAGCTTAACCACTTAAAGAACACAACTACCCTTATCAGTTAAATCGAAAGCCAAAAAAGGCACCAAGTTCCAACTAAGTACTTCCTATACTGAGCCAACAGATATAGCTAACATACTGGCTGACAGATTCAGTGCCAATTTTACCCCCCACCCCCCCCCCAAGGCCCTATCACAACAGCAGAAGCTGCATTGTCCAAAGCTGAGAATACAGCATCCATGGGACCTGATAACCTCCCTGGCTGTGTTCTACATGAGCTACAAAATGAACTGGCACCTCACGCAAGTACCCTGTTCAATCACAGCCTCATTTCAGGCTTTGTTCCTACCAAATGGTGCACTGCTATGGTCATCCCACTCCACAAAGGGGGAACTACCGCCCCATTAGTCTGATATGCAAGGCTATGGAGCGCATCATCATGGACCTTATAAATAAGAACATAAGGAATCTCCAAACTCTACCCCACGCAGTTTGGGTTTGTGAAAGGTAGATCATGCCTGCTCAACCTGATATAGACTTCAAGTCTGTCACCAGAGCTGTGGATGAGGGCAAGGTAGTTCACACAACCTACCTAGCGCTTTCCAAGGACTTCAACACCATCCCTCACTAAGGAATCATAGATAGGGGTTTATACTTAGTTTAGTGAGTCTACGTCATAAGATGGTTTGCCAACTGGCTCACTGATAGAACCCACACTGTGAAAGTAGCGGACTCCAAATCTGACTACCGACCAGTACAAGTGGTGTCCCACAGGGATCGGTTCTAGGTCCTCTCCTGTTTGGCATCTACTTCTCTGAAGTTCAAGCCAACAAAAAGGGACTTTGGCTGACCAAGTTCGCAGATGACTGCAAACTAGGAGCTATTACTGATTCTCCAACTGATGTAGACATTCTACAAAAAGGCCTCACTGACACCAACAACTGGTGCCAGAACCATGGCCTTAAGCTCAATGCCAAAAAATGCATAGTCATTCCCTTTGGGGAGAATTCGGTACCCATGAACTACCACATGGGCGGTAGTCCACTAAACACCAAAGGTGTGATAAGAGACCTGGGGACACAGGTTGACAGCAACCTTTCCTTTGATAACCACATTGCCACCGTACGCAGAAAGTCCTTCTATGTGATGCATCTCATTACAAAAGGTTTCTCATCCAGGAAGAAAGAGGTCATAATCCCTCTCTACTTATCCCTCATTAGACCTATTATAGAATACAATGCCCCATTTGGTATGTACCTCACTAGACACCTACAACAATTGGAAAGGCCGCAAAAATACCTCACTAAGAGGATCTTAGGCCTTAGACACATGCCCTATATGGACAGACTCAAAAAACTCCAGTTATACTCTGTCTCATCGCCTACTTAGAGGCGATCTCTGCTTGACCTACAAAGCCATGTCTGACCCAGAGCTGCTAGATATGTTACACCTAAAGAAATCCCAATCCCTCCATGCCACACGCTCCAGGGACCTAAGCCTCATTACCACAATAAACAGAACATGCTGGAGGGAAAGGTTCCTAACCCAGAGACTTCCCATACTCTGGAACAAACTTCCCATTCACGTCAAGCAGAGCATTTCACTGGCCCCCTTTAAGAGAAATCTTGATGAGTGGATGGGCAATAAGAAATTCACCCCGGGGATCACTTCAGTGGCTTTGCTTGACAGGGGCACAGGGAACTAACTTTGGGCGGCATGATGCCAGGGAATCTTCTTGGTCTAGGCTTATATGGGCTCCAGGGCCTAGTACACACCTATGAATTAATAGTCAAATTCCTCCCATTATACAGAAACCAGCACTCAGAGTACTCTCAAAAGTAAAAGATTCCTAAAGGCTTTCAAAGTTCTTGACTCAAGAGGCTAGGACAGACTCTACTAATGTGTTCATCCAAACACTGGAGTAGTCTCTTCCAACTATTGTTTTATGCCAAATTCAGAGCTGCAAACCTTTAAATATAGTAGCCAATAAAATTTGCAGATTTAGTAACAATCAGAAAAAGGGGGCATACTTGTATATTTATGTACAAAGCTAACCGGTTACAGAGTATTAGGACTCCTCTGCTTCTGTTCTTAACTGTGTGACCAACTATCTAATCTTTCTAAACTAAAGCCTGCTCCTTACAACTAATCTCAACATTAGGACATATATCCCATTGTTTAAGGTCATCTAACCACCATGCTTTGTTCTTCACAAGGTATTTACCATCATTAAAGGAGAAGGGACACTTTCCAAAACAGCCCCTGCCACCTGGAACATTCTGCCTAAAGATGTTAGAAACTGCAGTTCATATTCCACTTTCAGACAGACACAAACTTGCACAGCACCTAACCAATTTCTAAAGTCTAACTGTTTCATTGAGCAATACTGACCAAAATAATTTCCAGTCATAACCAAACCTCTGAAAAATGCAGCTTGCTCACATCTAATCTAGCAAGTAAACATTCATTCTGGTTAGTTTCTGCAGTTTATCAACAGAATGTGTGATGAATCAATAGTTTCCTTATAATGTATTCTAACTCAGTACAGCAACCACATTTCTATACTTTCTATATTCTGCGTCAAGGCCAACAAACTTCTCTTAGTTACAGTTACTGCTAGGTCATTCTTGGAAGCTAAGAAAGGTCAACTGTAAGCCAAACTAAAACCTATGGGTTGGTCACCATTATACCATCAGAGTCAACCCAGTACAGCACTAGAAACATTTAGTGCCCAAGTAAATCCAACAGTAGACACGATAGTCCAAAGACAAAAGTTGGCCATGGATTAAATATGACATTTTAAGTGATATGACGTTAGGAAACAAAGCATGACATTAATGGAAGGCTGCAAACCACACATCAGTAATAAACACTTGCAATGTGGTACCCTGCTTCAGTGTTACATGATATTGTACTTGTATTGTTTTAACTCATTCACCCCTATAGTGCCTTTTTGTATACTTTCAGTTGACACCCATAGCTCCTTATGGCATCCAGAAATTATTTTTGGTCTGACTCCATTTATTAAGTGACTTGCCAACTAAAAATAAACAATATTCGAAAGTACAAGCAATTGTTAACAAAATAAAACCAAGATAGTTAATCCAGGATTTCCCAGAGTAGAGAAATTAATCACTGTTAATCAGTTGTTATTCACATTTTCATAAGTGAGAATCCTACATGTTATTGATGAGCACGGTGTAATATGCCATGGTGGGATGTGTTGATAAACTGTAGTAATTAACCATAATAAATATGTTTATTTGCTAGTCTTCATTTGTATCACACTACACTCGATACATTTTAATTATAAAAATAAACAATATCTCCACATGTGCTTAATACTTTAATATACAACTGACGTACAAACTGTTGCATGACATCAGGTGAAACACTGAATGTTGAACAAAACATTCAAATTTGCATTGTAAGTTGCAAATCTTGAGAAATATTCAGTGTTATTTATACAATTAAGCATCTCCTTTCATATTTATGCAAATATTTCAATAAACATATACTCATACAGGTGTTTCTTGTTGTCTTGTCCAGTTAACAAAAATGTTCTGACAATATATGTCTTGGTTATAAAGTTTTCAAGATATGACAAAGTGTGAAAGTTTAGTGAAAATTATTTTGGGTTTGTATGCATATTACAGCATTTATGGTACACTGGCATTGCCAACATCTTGGCTGACAGGTTCAGTGCAAATTTCAACCCCTCCTCACCAACTACAGGGCCTATTACTATTCCAGGGGATTGTGTAACTCCAATTATTACTGATACGTTGGTTAATAAGGTTCTATCTAAAGCTAAAAACACTGCCTCCATGGGACCAGATGGTGTCCCAGGCTGTGTCATACGCAAGCTCCAAAATGAATTAACCCCTCATCTGAATACCCTGTTCAGTCTCAGCCTCTCGACAGGATGTGTGCCCATAGAATGGCGCACGGCAACGGTGGTTCCGCTGCATAAGGGTGGGCCCACTACCGACCAATAAGCCTGAACAGTCTGATCTGTAAGGCAATGGAGCAAATCATTATGGAACTCATAAATGGAGAGATTGGGAACCTCCAAACAATTGATCCCCACACAGTTCGGCTTCGTCAAGGGCAGATCATGCCTCCTGAACCTGGTGGACTTTTTTGAGACAGTTACTCAGGCTATAGATAAGGGAAAGGAGGTACACACGGCTTACCTTGCCCTTGCTAAAGCATTTGACACCATTCCCCATTCGGGTATTATTGATAAACTCACCAACCTGGGCATAAACCCTTACGTCAGAAGATGGATCGCAAACTGGCTCTCAGACAGATCCCACAAAGTAAGGGTAGTGGGATCTATGTCCGAATCCAGACCAGTAACGAGCGGTGTGCCTCAGGGCTCTGTCCTGGGGCCCCTCCTGTTTGGCATATACTTCTCAGAAGTACAGGCAAGCACTGGAGGGCTGTGGCTGACCAAGTTTGCGGACGACTGCAAACTGGGTGCTATAATAGAATCTCCAGCCGACATGGATATCCTCCAGAAGGGCCTTAACGAGACTGATGCATAGTGTCAAAGCCATGGTCTCAAGCTAAATGCTAAAAAATGCATAGTAATCCCCTTTGGAAAAAACAGAATACCCGCAAACTACCACATAGGAGGTAACCCCCTGAAATCTGAAGTAGTAATAAGGGATCTAGGGACCCAAGTAGATAGTCAGCTTTCCTTTGATAACCATGTTGCCAAGATGGTTAGAAAATCCTTCTATGTGACCCATCTGATCATGAAAGGGTTCGCATCAAGATCCAAGGATGTAATGGTGCCCCTCTACTCTTCCCTCATCAGACCCATTATTGAGTACAATGCACCAATTGGAATGTACCTGGCTAGGCATCTCCAGCAGCTGGAGAGACCACAGAGGTACCTCACTAAGAGGATTAATGGCCTCAAACAGTTGCCCTATGCAGCACGATTGAAAAAACTAAGACTTTTTTCTGTTGCATACCGCCTTCTCAGAGGCGATCTCTGTTTAATATACAGAGCCATGTCCAACCCAGAACTGTTGAACATGCTCCATCTTAGCAAAACTAAATCCACTCGAGCTACACGCTCGGGATATAAACCTCAGCACAACAATGAACAGAACATGCTGGAGGGATAGATTCCCTTCGCAAAGACTTCCCTTGCTATGGAACAAGGTCCCGATCTACATAAGACAGAGCCCCTCACTATCACCCTTCAAGAGGAATCCTGACAAGTGGATGGGTAACAGAAAGTTCACACCAGGGATCATACCAACAGCTCTACTAGATAGGGGCCAAGGGTACCAGCTGCTAGATCAAGGGCCTAGGGAACTAACCAAAGGGGCGGTGAATACCGCACAACGTGGCTGGGCTAATATATGCCTTCGGGCTGATAGCCCAGTATCTACCTATGAACAATATATTACAGCATTTATGGAAGAACTATGAATGCAATGACTACTACCACTACAAAAAATACTTCTTACTGATAACACTGATAGTTGTATAGTTTTAATGGCCTTTACTGTCCACAAAATATTTACTTTTATTTATCTTATCCTTTATTTTTCAGAAAATGCTTGGGAATGCAAGATATGCGTAGGGTGTTAGGGGTGTGACATTCCATATGGCTTAGGTATTATTGAGCTAATTTTATACTAATATTAATGCACATGACTTTATGTATTTACTGTATAATGTAATGAATCTTTATCAGATGACTGAGTTTTCAGAAACTCGAAACTCATGTGGTCAGGAACATAAAGTTAGATTTTTGTGTTTTTTTTCACTGACCTCAAAATGGCACATAAAAACAGTGGATTACTCTCTGCTCAGTTTAACAGGGTTTAGGTCTGACACACTAAAATGGACACAAAACTACCTTAGCAGCACAACATTCTGAGTTGAAACAGGAAACCAACTACAAGATTTGAAAATTTTCACCACTGGCATGCCTATGAAACTAACATAAAAAAATAGTCCCTTAAGATACTATTACCATTACTGACCCTCTTAAAATGATCTGCAAAAGAGAAAGGAGAAATACTTATAAGCCTAACTGGACCCCCCCCCCCTTCAACATCATACTTCTATCATGAAGGCAAGACCTACACTGAGTTGAAAGCCTGTCTACTGCACCAATTCCAACCATTAATCTCCTGTATCTAGAAAAGCATTAGCCAAGATGGTTTAATTCCCTAAATTAAAATACAGTTAAACAACAATTACTTAACTTTGAATCACAACACCCAACTCATGCAAACAGCAATTACTAAAGCATACAAGGTCATATTCCTAGCCCCACAATAAGAACGCCATTGCATTACTTTGCAAAAAGCTTGATGTCCATCTGTCCTGGCCCAAAATGAAATGGACTATATTTTTACACCAAATTATTTAATCACTTAAAAGACATACATTCCTATTACTGCTTCAGAGATAAAAGGTAATGCATCTAACCCTCTTTCCTTCCTTCTCATCTCTTGGGCATATAAAGTATACCCTTACAATTAGCAAACCACTACAATATACTTAGTTTGTCATCCCAGCATCTCACTGTTCCCAACCCTCTCCACTACACTATCAAACCATTTGTTCCCCAACCCTAGTGAGAGCCCTATGGCCCATTCCTTCCATAGTTTGAGTGACAGTCTATCAATCCATCCATTTTACATTGAGGTAAGAGTCGGAAGTGAAGGTGGGCTGCCACTGTGAAAGATGATCTCTACCAAACACTCACTCTTACCCACAAGATAGCTAGTAGCCACAATAGGCGCCATTGCTCTTAGGAATTTCCTAAGGGCTCACTTTTGCCCACCCCTTACCACCTCATGGCCTGTGTGCAGTACAACATTCATATCACAGTTTCTCCCTGTAGTACACCAACCCTCCGGATTAGGTCAGTAGTGCAGTTGTTACACCTCTTCCCTGCCTCCAGAATGGGTAAGTTAGCATCAGTTACTCATTCCCACCATCACCTGCCATAGTGCTTCCAGTTTCTAGGCCACTAACCGAATTGAGATAATCCAAGTTATACAACTAAGACAACTGGATTGCAGACCAGTTAACTGGAGTCAGTGGTTATAACTCCACAATAAGCATTTATAAATACAATTCAGTAATATAAACAATTCATTTGGGTTCTTTTGTTTCTGTCTCAATACAGGCTTTATACTAACTGCAGTATTCAAGCCGGGTATACAATCAGCTTCTAGCTGTAAAACCCAGCCACACTCCATTACTGAATTCCACTTACAGTATTTATAAATGTTTTTATTGTATTTTACAGTTAATGTTCAATGAAAGTTTCTGTGACTTAATTTTTTTTTTTTGATTAGACTAATTGTAGTTTTACTGGGGGCTCTGTATCTTGTAATCAATCTGAATGTCTTATTTAAAACTGATTTGTTGATTTTGTTTGTGAATGAACACTGATAAAGGGAGTCCAACCAGAAAACTTTATTGTTTATTAAAAGATTTTGGCATTTTTGGAGTCCAGTATTCATTTGTTTGTAATTCAAGTCATAGTCAGGCCTTTAACCTCTATCCCAAAGGGTAGTGGTGACTGCGAGATACTTAATACTTCTCGTGCAATCATATCTGCTGCTTAAGCACACAAAGCACATCTTACTTAGACAGTACCTAGAACTCTAGTACACCCTATTAACTTCTCACCTTAGTTTCTCATGTACAGCAAGTGACGGCCTTACCACCAGATGGTGTCAATATTTCCATCATCTACATATCCTTCAAAAAGTCTCTAAAACAGCATCTCTTAGCCCTATGGCTACGACTACAGACCATCTTCCCTCACCTGATTTCACTAACTTATTTCTCCCCTCTGCTTAACAGTTTTGCAACTATTTCTTGCTGTCTTCACTCTACAGTATCCAAAGCAAATGATATACTGTACTTTGTATAGTTAGTATATAATATATACTGCCTTTGTTATTCTACCTAGAAATTTATAATAAGATTGACTGTATGTCTGTTTTTTAAGTTCTCTCTCTCTGTATGTAGAAAATGTGAGTGTATTTAAATTTATTTTGTATGTGGAGCTTTTCTCCCCGGGCCTCCACTGAAAATGTACACTTTTTGGCCCAGTGGACCATCCTGGTAAACAAATGCAAATAAATAAATATCCACTACTTTCATTCCCACCACAGTACTTTATCTGTACCTACAGACACGTTTCTAAACATCTTTTGCCATCAACGACTGCTTGACATATTGTCCTCTGTCTAGGCTGACTTACCTACTCTCCTACTATTTCACTATGGCTAGCGCTTTCTGTGGCTGTCCTCCACAATTTCTTGCTTTGGTGTACACATGATACTCAGTTACACATTTAAGTTTTTTCCTGTGAAACTATAACCAGCTAACAAGTACTTCACCCACAAGATACACCACTAATGCATATACTTTAAGCTTAAAAAATTATTATATACATTAATATTTAATCTTGTACACTATTTTTCATAAGACACCACATCTGGACAAAATCTAAGTAAATTAAATTGTAACAAAGATATCTGTACTATAAAATTTATTAAAGATATACTTGAATTCAATCTTAATGGAACTCCTAAAACTGAATCATTTCTGTTTTTAGTCAACATATAAAATTACCTAAGAGAAATGCTAATAATTATGTTAATAGTACTTTCAGCGAGTTCATTTTCTTAACTTCACACTATAAGAAGTTGTAAACTGCTTCATTATACAAATAAAATTAACCTGCCTAAGCTAACGCTCAGAAAACCAGTACTGTCTGCACATTGTAACCAACTGTAAATTATATGACTTATTCCTTATACAATGCAGAGGTCATTAGTGAATCTACAGATTTAAACTAACTTTGTGGTCAGGCATAAGCCATTTCATATTAGCCTGTCTTCTATAATCTTATTTTATGCTACCTTGTAAATCTATTACATGCATTTCTGTCAATATGACTGTGTCTATAGCCCATGCTGTGGCTGAAAAGGGTCCCTGGAAAAGTTCATCCACCCAACTAGACAAAAATCACTGCCATAGAACAAAAGAAAAAGAAACTAACTCGGGCAGGAAAGAAATGCCTCCACAGCCTACTGAATGTCTCGGGCAGCACATTAACAAGACCATTTGCAGGACTCTCCGTCCTGCAGCCTGCATGGTCTCTGGCACTTCTAGTGGCAGTGGTGGTGGGATGATATTCATCATGGCAGCCAGCAGGGAGGTGGTCATTACTAGGGAACTGTTTACATTTATAAGGATAAGGGGCAGGAGGACTTTCCCACAAGCTATGGGTCTGGACAGAAAGGCATAACAAAAATAATTAAGCTAAATTTATATATTTTAAATAACAATAAACCATACATATAGCCATAAAGGAGAGAAGGAAGCAGGTAGCACACTACAATATAGGGGAAAAAAACAAAGCATAGTCTCCCGGGATCTCTCTATCTCCAAAACATAAGCTACTGCACTTCTTTGCAAAACTAGCAGAAACAAAGAGTTTTGATGCACAAACTAGTGTTATGCTTAACCATTCTAAAAAAGGAAAATTCAGAACAGCACAATCTATACGGTTTTAAAATAGTTATATGATTAATGTCATAATCACACAAACTATATACTGCATTATCTACCTTTAGTCATGCTTCACATATAATAGAGAACCGAAGGTACGCCAAGCAATTAAACAGATAAGTAATGACATAATGAGTCAATCTGATATAAACATAACACAATGCACAAACTACCACTTATTATTAAACAAAAATAAAATATTTGGGAAAATTACAAGTGCCACAAGGCCCGGCTAATCTACAGCATAGAAATAACCTCTCATTCTCCACCCGGTCCTTCAGAGAGTAGCCACTAGCGTTATATTGCCTGCTACAAGCAGTATGTTTAGCAGCACTCACCAGACAGTTCCAGCTCTAACCCGCAACATCATTTCAGCTTTTTGCTGTACTAAATAGACACGCTCAGATCAATCGGTACATCTTCAATTCAACAAGTACAAGAAACAGAAACAAGGGCACTGCACAAACTGTCAAAGCAGAGCTTCCTGAAACTCTGTCCTACAATAATCACCATCCGGCATAGAAACCTACGCAAAACGCAAGCTGGACCGTGATACAAACGTTCTGATGTGCGGGAGTCGGAAAATGTTCCAAGCCTAGATCGGATGACTCCTCGTGCTACGTTTTCTAAAATTAGCAAAATTTAGTTGCATTTCGCCTCTTCGTCAATATTCTTGCTGGTGAGATGAAGTAAATTGACTGCGTTGTACCTTAAACGTTCAAAACGAAGGCCACACGAATATTGCATTTGTGCGTAACTGTTTAAATCTTGGTGCGGGAGCATTTTTTAAATATATGTCCTTGCACATTTCTTAATAAAGCTTTATGCAAGCACGGAATGCATCTTAAAAAGTGCATAACTACAGTACTTTGTGTGCATGTATGGCATATACCTCAAATTCATAAATACTGAAAATAGTTTCCTTGAATCAATGTGAACTACCTTAAGTAAATTCCAGTAAAGCGTTGTGTTTAAAATTACATTCCCTTTATTTTAGTTTTTCTTTTTAACACGTTGCTTGTACAGTCAAGGGAGGTGCTTAATCCTTCCGATCTACTTATGTAAGCACACATTGATGGCAAAGTTTAATGGGTAGCAGATTACATTTTTTGTTTTCCTTGGTCTGTTAAATAAACCTCAAGAAACATTTTACTGTGTTTTGTTTTCTACGAGGAAACCAGATGCATAAGTACAGTTGACCATATCTAAAGCAGAATGGCAGTGAAATGGCACCTGCTGCATCATAGGTGTGTACTAGGCTAATGGCCCTGGAGCCTTTACAAGCCTAGCCATAGGATCATCCTGGCATCGTGCCACCCGACCTTAGTTCCCAGTGCCTTTGTTGAGTAGAGCCATTGGAGTGATCCCCGGTGTGAATTTTCTATTTCCCATCCACTCATCAAGATTTCTCATGAAGAGGGCCACTGAGGTGCGCTGTTTGACATGTATGGGAAGTCTATTCAATACCATGGGCAGTCTCTGGGTTATGAACCTGTCCCTCCAGCTTGATCTGTTGATTCTACTTATCATTCTCTAAGAATAGACTGCACTACTCTCCAAAAATGCACTAGATGAGCAAAGGTCAATCCTCACAGTAAGTCTCTGCAATCGGCAACTTTCACTGTCTCCTTGAGCTGAGATCTGCTTTCTAATTGTTAATCTTAAGATGAAATAAGAGCTGGTATGCTTTGGTGAGACTAAGAGAACAAGACAGGAGGCTGCTGCTCCATAAAAAAAGGTGTCTGATTCCAAATCACTGATGCTGCTTACATTTAGACCATTCATCAGAGTTTAGTGCCATTCATCAAAAACATCCACCACCTTGATTTCTGTTGCTCAAAAATTATGTCTTGGTGTTATTGCAGCAAAATGATACATGTTGAAGCGGGAAAGTTAGTTTTAATTTTCAAATATACAGGTAGTGTGTTAAATATGTAAGAAATGATTTAGCATGTTTAGAAAATTACACATATATTTTAAAATTTCACCTTTTTTCTATATTAAATACATGTAAAATTGTGTATATTAGAATATAGTACAGTATAGAAATTTTATCAAAATAATAACCTTACTATCAGATTAAAACTTGAATTTTTATTATTTGGGATTGTGAACTCTGCACTCTGGGCCAGTAATCAAGGAGTCTGAATCCTCACGACTGACACTGGAGAGGGACATTCTCTTGGAATACAGATGGATACACTCAGTATTTACAGATGCAGACCTCTCTGCATCAAGCAGTTTCCCTTAAGAGCAAACAGGGAACACACTCAGTCCAGGGGTCTGGAGCTGTCTATCTGTCTTCCTTCAGGTCCCCAGTAAAACTCCCCACTGGCATAGCTGTAGGATTAGGTCCTCAGCCACTTGTCCAAGCCAAGTCCTCCAGCAACCTCTCCATGAAGCCAGTGCTTTGTGTCTCTGCTACAAGTAGCTGACACACACACCTGGGAAAGGCTGGTATAGATTGCACCCTCTAACAACTTTGCCCAGACTATAAGGTAGTTTCACTGCCACCAGTCAGTTACTATAAGGCTCTTAAAAGGGTACCCAATTATACTGGGTGAAGTTAATATTAATACAAATGGTAATGTTGACTAAACAGCAAGGCTTTCAGGGGTGGCCAGAGTTCTCACCAAATAAATATGCAAATACTCTGAAAACTTAAATATTTTTCTAAAAGGACCAGCCAAAATGAGAAGTTTAAATATATTTAATAGTAAATAAAAGAACACAAGAATACTAAATATATATTTACAGTAAATACCAGAGTTTCTATCACAGAGAATATTAAAAATAACACTGATGGAAAGTTTCACAGAGTTATAGAAAACAATATTTAGCTAGTCTCCCTATCTATTCTTGATTGCCTAAAAAACCACTGTTCCTATTTACTGAATAGAGCAAGACAGGATCAGTGAGTGGTCCTTGTTGTCAGATCCAAGACAGAATACAGAATGCTGCTGAGACTTCAGTCTCCTCTGATATTAAAACATGATCTCTGTACAGAATGATATCACACACATCTGGTCATCTAACTCGATTTCCCATGCTATCAACAACACTAGAAGCTGCCAGGATTTTAGCACCTACATGTCAATAATACCCACACAAGGACATTGCTCAGACATGGTGCAGCTGCTGGAAGTCATTAAGCCATTCCACTCTTCCTACAGGAGCTACAACCTATTCCCTAGCATAGACATTGTGTGTCTGGTTCCATTCAAAACTGGGGGATAACATGTTTATGGCTTAACCCTTAAAGCAATTTAAATTCAGATATATTTTAAAGTCAGATGGATTAACCTCTTCCCTTCCAGTATATGCTGTTATAATGTATACATTTAAATCAGTGACAATAATACATGTACATTTCTTTTCCTTCCAGCAAGGCACACTGTTGATACGCTTTAATACAAGCAAACCCCACAAGTACATTTTCAGCACAAGCATCTCTACAAATCTGTTTGATATACAGATGACATGTAATTATTTACAAAATTACAGCTAGCTGTGCTGGTATATTTACAAATCCACTGCCCTGTTTCTCCTGGCATGGCTAGCAGTACCTCCTATCATCACAGGGATAACAAAGCATATTTACCAAATGTGAGAATTACAAGACAAAAAAAGCACCATAATTCCCCAAAGTGCCAAATGCCTAACCCAAACAACATCTAACGTTTTAGAGAGAATCCAATAAGATTAAATAAAATAAAATCACATACATGCATATACTGTACTACCAAACTAAACCCCCAATTGCCTAGAAGCTAAAATTCTACTGCCCAAGAAGGGCATGGGGTGGGATTTAGAATGGATTGCCTTAACTTCAGTCAAAACAGATTAATATAAAACAGTAGAAAATGGTTGTTTTACACAGACCCCAGGATTCAATAAAGGTTTTTTTTCTATGCCAGAATAGTGCAGCAGCTTCTGCATGGAATATGGTCGCTGAGCAATCCAGAAAACAAGGCTGGGGCATGCACAAGCCTGCTAGCACTATTCTGGTGTGGACACCACTAAATAATGCTAATTACCTCATTCGTTGGTGAATTAGCTATTCAGTAAGCAGGCAGGTATCTGTGCCAGAACAGTGTTGTGTCTTTTGCTTTTCCCGGTTAGGGGTCGCCACAGCGGAACTCCAGTCTGCTAATGATTGGCAGTTGATTTTTATGTGCCGAGTTGCCAGCCCTGACGCACAACTTTCAAGGAAGGTGCGCCCATTCACGCATGTCTCCACGCAGAAGACGCTCTAGCTGAGAGTCGAACCAGACAGCGTCTTCGTTGCAGAAATGTATTCAGTTACTGACCTTGTACATTTCTGCAAAAATGAAAACGGGGGTGTGACAGCTGAACGTAAAGCATGTATTATAACCATTAGGCATGCCAATGGCCAAAAATATAGCCAGTGGCATGGAAAAGCATTGCAAAATTATAAAAATCAAAGTTTTTTTTTCCAATTTCGGCCATTTAAGCATCGCAAGCAAATGAGATTGTGCCAAAAAAAAATGTGAAAAGACAATTTTAAGTGAAATCTGCATTGTGCCATTATAGTGTATGGCATGCAGAATCAAAACAATAGCAGCTAACACTGGTTGCTAAGGATTAAGCCTCTGGTGTAGTAGTGTAACAAGGGGCTAAGGTAGTGGGGTATGCAAATGAGCATATTTTACTGAATCACTAAATGGGAGACCATTCTCTGGCTGCACCTAACAATGTAGGAGCTATAAGGCAGTGGTGTAAGCAGGAGAAGCAGCTGACATGAAAAGGGGGTGTGTCATGCTTGGTGAAAGCACATTGGAGCTCCACAGCTTCCATTTGAGCTTAGCTACACAATGGGGTGTGTCTGAGACTGTATTTACTTATTCCATGAAATGAAGAGTGTGTTCACGTCCAAGGGAGGGATATTTCTGCTTCAATGTGTTTACTTTAGCTAAACGAGTTTGTTTGGCTTTGGGTCTTAAACAAAACAAAAAAGAAAAAACCCGAAAATAGCAGGACTGTTTACATTTGGGCAGAGGGTTTGCATGGCATGCCACAGGGATTAAAAGGAGTGGAAATGGGAAGGGAAAAAAAAGAAAAAAATGGGAAATAGCAGAATAAAAGCAATCAAGTACAAATAATATAGCTGGCAGGTGGAATGCATCATAGTCAGCCAATCATGCAAGCAGCATCTGCAGCACAACAGTATAAACTATGCAAACACCTTTCAGTCTGTTTTTTCCCACAAACTCTGCATCATTGGTGTACACACTTGGGGGAATTTTAACTGACAAAATATTAGGGGCTGCTGTCACTTTGATACATCAGTATGTGCTAGAGGCTGAGGGTGGTGAGGAGGATAATGCTGACAACCACCCCAGACTGAGGAGGAAGAGAAGAGTGTTCAGACCCAGGGTAACCTACCAGGGGCTACATGATCTGCAGATAGTAGAGTGCTACAGGGTGGACAGGGACATACTTCAGCAACTCATCGAGTTGTGCGAGCCTCACCTCAGACCCAGACCCAACAGAGGGGATCCCATCCCAGTGGATACCAAGGTTTGTGTAGCCTTAAAAATACTAGCTACAGGTACTTTCGAAAGACCTACTGGGGACATCATGGGGGGTCTCACAGACATCTGCATCCATGGTACTCCACCAGTTTCTGGATGCCATCCTACCACATGCCAGTGAGCACATTTACTTCCCCAGCACCCATAAGGAGATGACCAGCAATATGCGCCTCTTCCACCGTGTAGCAGACTACCCGGAGGTACTGGGTGCCATAGACTGCACGCACATCCACATCAAAGCACCACCCAGTGAGCAGGGTAGGGTCTACTTAAACCACAAGGGCTTTCACTCCATCAACTGCCAGGTCATATGCAATCCCCAGGGCATTATCATTAATATGTGTGCTGGCAGCCCTGAAAGCTATCATGACTCCCACATCTGGCATTCCTCACAGCTGTATCAGGGATTTGCCAGGGGGGACATCCCATATGGCCATCTGGTGGGGGATGCTGGCTATGCAATGGAGCCGTGGATGATGACACCTATCATAAATTCAGACACACCCACAAACCAGGATCATTACAGAGCATGTGTTTGGGATGCTCAAGGCATGGTTCTGCTGCCTTGACATATCTGGTGGAGCCTTGCAATACTCTCCAGCCACATGTCCACACATGTTCATAGTATGTGCCATGCTACACAATATGATCTTGCAGAAGCAGCTGCAGCAGGAACAGCACTGGGAAGGGTCACACAGACCCCTACCATTGCCAGGGTCCCCACAGGCACAGAGGGACTTGGAGGAGGTACCCCCTGAGCCAGCTCCTGTAGGTAGATGGAGGGGTGCCCAATATGCCCTGGCCTTGGCAAAGAGGCAATGCATAGCACACACACTGACACTGTAGGAACCCAGGGACTGACACCTCTCTCCAACTCGCACACATAATAAAATGGATGACACACACATCACACTACTGGTAACTTACCACATATAGGCAGTGTACTGCATGCATCTGACATAGGCAGCTCTCAAGCACCGTCCTCACAACTGCCGAAGGCACAAAGTATTTTTTTATTTATTTTTACATTTGTTGACCAGGCTAGTCCAACTGGATATATGTCCATTTTTAGTGGAGGCCCGAGGAGAAAAGCTCCAACAAACACAGAAAAAAAAACACAATATCATTTGTAATATGAGACATTTACAAATACAGCTAAATTGTCATATACTAATCACATTCAATTACATTTTGTTGCATTTCAGTAAAACAGGAATCATAGTTCATTTCAGCTATGGTTAGCCATTCGAATACATTTCCTAATAAAAAATTGTATAAGAGAAAACTTTGTATTTAGAGAGACTAGACACAGTGTATTTTAAGAGAATAAATCTAGACACAGAGTAGATAAAGAGAAAAACAAGTCTATAATAGAATATGTAGAAGCTTATAAGTAGTCTGGGATAAGCAGAGCTAAGTTTAATCTGATGGATAGATGCCTAGTCAGGTTTAGTACAGGGGCACAACCAGTGTGTTGTAAGGTAGAGTTTCAGTCTATTTTTGAAGAGTGATGGAGAGGGAAGAGAGGAAAGGTTACTAGGGAGAAGATTCCAAGTTTTTCCAACAGCATTAGAGAAAAGAGATTCACCAGCCTTGTTGTTAGGTTTAGAGGTATGTAGAAGATTTTTATGTGAGGAACCTAGTGATTTCAGATTTGTATATGGAGTGATGAGGGTAGATAAAATAGGAGTACTAAATGGTTTATAGAGAGTTTTATGGGCAATGGTTAGTTGATGGAATTTAATCACGTTTTGTAGTTCAAGCCATCCTAGATGCTTTATATTTATGCAGTGGTGGGTTCTGTAAGGGTTTCCTGTTGCAAATCTAGCAATGTTATTGTAGGAAGTTTCCAGTTTGCTGAGGTTATTCTTTGAAAGGTTAGTAAAAATAGGTGAGGCATAGAGGAGAGTAGAGATTAGATGAGTGTGAGCTATGGTTGTTCTAGCTGTATGGGAAAGGTAAGATTTAATCCCATAGAGGGAGCCAAGTTTTTTGTTGACAGTTTTTATTGTATTGTTGATATGGATGTCAAAGTTCAGATTGTTATCTATGGTGATACCCAATAGTTTGGTGGTTGGCTCGGGTGATATAATGATACCATTGGTAGATGCAACTGAGAAATCAAGTAAGTCAGTCTTAACAATAAATTAATGGATTTGTATGTTCTGGTAGCATATCTATGGTATTGCTGCATGTATGCAAGGGAATAGGGTGGCCTACTGGGATAGCAGCAGACAAATGACAGCTATGTGGGACAGCAGGAAATGTTTGCCCAATACTGGCTTCCCCACACTATGCAGTAGTACCCAAGGTGACAAATCCCACTGCAGTATATGTGTGTGTGTGTGGGGGGGGGACTAACTGGGGGTCATAGATCACAGGCACTGATGTCAGTGTGGGGGTCCCATACTCACCCCTCAGTCTCACCCAGCAAGTCAGCTGTAGAAAACCATAAAGAAATGTCTGGCAAAGGCTCACAAATGGTGACAATGATGAAATACCCCCTACAGACTTACACAGTGATAGCACAGCAGGTCTTGCAGTTAGGGTCTGAAGGGTAAGAAGATTGAAACTCAAATGTATGACATTACAATCTGACCTGTGGTCCTTAATGATATGCCTCTAGTCTCCAAGACAGGGTACAATACTATGCTAAATGGAACCAAAATGTAAAGAAAATAGCAGCACAGTGTGTGCAAGTGTGTACAGTTGACAGGTGTGCCCCCACACCCATATTCCCATTGAAATGCAGTAACATGTATGTTTGCAGGGAAATAGCACCAGAGCACACATTGTCAGGGCTGTCCCAATCAACATGATAATGTGTTGCATGTCCACAATATGCAGGGGTCAATGAGCTATGTATATGTGTGGTTAATACTGTCAGGATGTGGTCAGCACTTACTCCTGGCTGTTGTGTTGTAGTGGCCTAGGTACAGTGCTATCTTTCACATGGCCATGTTCCAAGAACTGCAGTGCCAACTATTCTTATGTCAGCTACACCTACGGTAGGAGTTGTACACACTGTCCAGATGTCAATATCTGTTAATCCAGGAAAGCTGTACAGGTCATGAACAAGGGGCCACATATATGGACAGTACACAGCTTGTAGTAACCTACACAGTGCCTACCATACCTCTCAACTATTGCAAAATGTCCAGAGGTTTGCCTCACAATTGTGGTCTGTATAACATGAAATAATGTTTGTCTGGCAATTCATTGGCAAATCACGTAAGACTAAGGTCAGAAAATAAGGACAGATTGTAATGTCAGACTTCATACTCTATAGAAACATGCATACTAATGCAAAACCTGTTATTGAATCACCTTTCTAGGTTTGTAAGGCCAGTACTTAAAAATGGTCCCTATATTTTGGCCTCTGTCCCCCAATTACTTATGGATTTGTCTAGATGTCTGGCACTCAGAAGTTGAGAGGTATGGTG
This sequence comes from Protopterus annectens, assembly GCF_019279795.1. Classification (NCBI taxonomy): domain Eukaryota; kingdom Metazoa; phylum Chordata; order Ceratodontiformes; family Protopteridae; genus Protopterus; species Protopterus annectens. The sequence goes on from NC_056734.1 coordinate 496,688,523, forward strand.
CCTAGTAGGACAGCAGGTACTTGAAGGTCAGTGTACTTCTAGTGTATAAAAGGCTGCCACATTTCTGTGTCAGCACTGACATCTCATTGGCCAACAGCCATACCCCTGGAATGACACAGGTTGTCACAGAAGGAGCACAAGTATGCCTTGTATATCTGTTCTGCTTGTCCTAACATTGCATTTACCTGCCAACTATTTGCAAAACAAGAAAGGGTCATGTCAAAACAGCAATGGCAGACAGTAGGGAAGCAGACATCATACCCATAAGAGCAAACAAGCAATTACCAAACTGGCCTCCCAACTGTCTATGTTTGGCAGAACATTATTAACATCCTGTCCCCATGTGTCGGCCTTTGTCTGACTGTCATATTTGGGCCTATCCAGGTGTCAGTCTGTGATGGTATGACAGTTAGGCCCACATGTAGCCTCATAATAACATATAGCAACACAAACTGTCTAAGTACCACAGCAAATGGAGTGGTGTAATGATGGACAACCTGCTAAATAAGTACAATCAGAAGTATGAAGTCCACAACCATGTGTGTGATGTAACTGCATGTACCTCACCCAGATCAGAATTACAAATACATAACAGCAGCCACTGGGGCCAAAGCCTGTGACTGCACTACAGGACAAAGAGACACACATAAGGGGAAGGGGAACCACTGGCTAGTCAAATGGAGAATGTGCACACCAGGACAGATTGTGCAGTAACATAGGTGTCAGGCAGTGTAAGGAGTCAGTAAATATCACCTGCGAATACACAACACACACCCATGTAAGTGGAGGCCCGCAACAAAACAAAACCTAAACAGTGGACACCTCAGAGGTGAAATCACATGAGAACTCCACAAATCTACACACCACAGACCATGAAGACTCCACATACCAGGGTCTTGCAAACACTAAGGCCTTACCACTAACCCCACACATCTACCCTACACAGATAGGCTAACAGCACTGTCCCTCTACCCCATTCCATAAAGACTCTGCTGAGGTGACCCCTGTCTGGCATACAAAGCAATCCAGACCGTGCCTTGATGGGACTGTTGCACATCTGGAATGCAAGGCCCACTCCATCAACCTGTAGGTGTGACCTCAACCTGGGCTGTGATAACAGTATGGCTTGTTGGTGTGACAGATACATGTACCACACACTCCCCCATTTGTGGAATACACTCCCTGTCAACAGCAAGCCAAGTGCCTCAATACCCCTAGTGATGTGCTCCCTAAGTGCACAGGAAACAAAAAATACAGTTCTGTGACCCCATCTGGTTCCTGCTGGACAGGGGCTCTGTATGGTGACATATTGTAACATGGGCTACACTCTCATCTGTGTGGGTTATAAGGGCTACAGGGCCAATACCCTACTAATGTCATAACTGCCTATCAGTCTATGCACAGCTGTCTGTCAGTGGTTCACCACATTATTCTGTACTGCTCTGCCACTGACATACCTGGAAGTTACAGTGCTATGAGGAATATACTACACATATAATGGGCATTCCTGCACAGTAGAATGCACTCTGTACCCACACCTCTCAAGCTCTGACAGCAAGAAATCTGGACAAGGTCATCAATAAAAGTGGGACTGTCAGAAAAATATGTATTAATGTGTGTGCTTAATGCTAATTAGAAACTAAATAAGTTAACACATTTTTCATTCTATTTTATATGCACTGTTTTATATACAGTTGAGTTTCATATGAGACTGAAAGATGCTTTTTGAAACTGCAGTGTGCTTTCTGAAACTTGCAAGATGCCCTCTGACCTAGTAATTGCTAGCACAGCAATATTCATGTTTATGCCTTTTGGAAATGTACTTGAGAAGCAAGTGATTATCTACTAGGTCAGGAAGAAATGAATGAACAATGCTATATTCTGTAATGTAATGATTTTAAACAATCAGCTCTTTTCAAAGTATGAGAACATGCACAGCTGCAGAAATTAGAGATAACATGGACAAAGGACTGTTAGAAAAATGAACTGCAATCTATACTTGCTTTCTGCTCAAATTAGCCATAGTACCTTGAATGGTAACATTGCATATATCTAACCAGTGGTAGCCAAGGCCACGTTGTTTTTCTTAGGAAGTTTCTCACAAAAAAATGATAGTACCAGCAGAATATTGTAAAAATAATCACTACGAAATGATGATGACAAAACTTGTGATTTACTACGTCAGCTTGGTAGGTAATATCTTATTAGAAAATGTATAAAAATGCCTGCATTTCCTGATTCTAGTTAGACAAACTCTGTATTAGCACATTTTTGTCTCCTTGCTGCAAGATTAAAGTGCCTTAACCTGAACCTACCGTGTTTTGATCATTTTTAAAGTATATTTTTCCTTTGTCAGTTTGGTCCTTCGGACCGGAAAGTATCTCTCACTCTAGGCTCAGGTCAGAACTGGGCCCAGTGGCATGTACCCGTAGGGGGAAGTGGCCATATCGGCTCTTCTGTTTTGAAAGACCTCCGACTGAATTGTCGTTCGAAAGAGGCCAGCCACTGTTTCTGATCTGGGATTGGAGGACGAGTCAACATTCCGGTGGATCAACACACGGAGAGTCAGGTAAGGAGGAATTTACCTTATTTCTGTTTTAGATCAGGGACTTGTTACAGTATTGTTTTGTCAGGGAGATTTGCATGTGCAGATCAGGGACAAAAAGATTGCTGTCTTGTCATAGATCAGGGAAACAGAATAGGTAGGCAGTTATTCTAGATAAACTATGAAAAGGTGTAAAATTGTGGTACCATGTGATAAAAAGGGTTACGTAACAATTTCTAACTTAGCTAAGGCAACATGGGAAATCAGTGCACAAAAAGTTCCCAAGACCCGCCCTTAACCGAAGACGCGAAATATATGGAATTACAGCGTGCCGATAATGTTAAGTATTATACAAAATGGGTTGTTAAATACAAATTTGATGGTAATTTAGATAAACCTTCACTTATTAAACTTGTTAGACAACTTAAAACAGACGCGAAAGGTCAGCTAAAAAAGCAGCGACAATTAGGAGTCCCTCAGGCACACAGGTGGCTTGAGGAAGCAAACCGCAGGGAACAAAAGATTAAAAACTCAAAAGCAATGTTCTTAGACAAAGAAGACAATAACTTGGTAATAGTGACAGCCCCTCCTCCGCCCCCTCGCTTCCCTTACCAGAATATGAAGCAAGTGGACAAGCTGATCCACCTCCGCTATACCCAGCTGTTCCTGCAAAACCAAAACCATTTGTCAGGGATCCTATCGAGACCAGGTCTCGAACACGCAATTTAAGAGGGGATACTGAATTGTATGAAATGAATAAAAATTCACAAGCTATGAGTGAAGAAGAGATATGTCCACTCATAGAAGTACCAAATCCGCAGGCAGGACAGGATCCAACTCTTCTAGTATATAGACCGTGGACACTGGAAGACATCCGGAAAGCCACAGAGGGAATTCCCCATCCAAAAGTTAATTTTAGGAAATTCTTAGAAGACTTACAGAGCATGAGGTTAAGTTACCATTTGAATGGAGAAGAAGTAGAGAAAGTAGTTAGACAAATCGTAGGTCCAGATTGGCACATGATCAGTGGCAACTGGAATCCCCGTGACACAGAGCCTAGACCACTCCCACATAGTAACGCAGAACTGGACAACAGAGTGAAAGGTCTGACAGACTGAATCTTTGAGAAATGGAAGCCTAGGGCTGATTGGACTTGCATTAATCAGTGCATACAACAAGAAGGTGAAACTGTTGATAGATATTATGCCAAATTATTAGAATGTTTTAATAACCATTGTAGAATGCAGGTACCTGAAGATCAAACACGATTCCCCATATGAGCAACAGTTAAAGAATGCATTTTTAAAAGGCAGTATTGCACCCATTAGCAGCTTTATTACAAAGCACATGGTACATCATCGTACAAATAGATTATACAGTCATTACTTGAATATGCAAGACATGCCGAAAGGCATTTTAATAGCAAAAAGAAAAAGAAAACTCAAGTATTTGCAGTAGAAGACGGATCAGAAGTTTTTGTAGTACAAACTGGGAAGAAGGGTAAGAAAAATACCCAGGGAAACAAACAATCTGATAAATGATCAGATGACTTTGAGGAGAGAAAGAAAAGGGGTGAATGTTTCAAATGCGGGAAAAAGGGACATTTAGCAAGGGATTGCAGGCAAAATAAGAAGGTAACCACAGAAGATAAGGAGGGTGAGGAATGACTATATGATAGTCAAGAATCACTGGATAGGAATAAACAAGAAAAGACAAATGCAAATGTGATAGAAAGGGTAGAGGATGTGACGGAAGAAATAGAGGATGTAAATGAAATCACAGATAATGAAGAAAACGAAATTTTGGACTTAGCATTATTGAGCTTAGAGCTCTACTTAGCAGACACAAAACCGGAAGTTACACTTCTGGTAGAGGGGAGGGAAGTTAAATTCCTGTGTGACTCAGGGGCTTCACGAACCCTGATACATCCTTCCAAACTACCAGACAATTCAGAATCACTTGACTACATATTAGTGAAAGCAGCTAATGGACAGCTGTATTGGGAGCCACTTTCCCACAACATAGCGATAACTGACTCAGTTTCAGGGATGACCCAGAAAAGCAAAATTGTTGTTTCTGCAAAATGCCCAGTGAATCTCTTGGGCAGAGACCTAATGCAGATATTTGGCATAACCGTAGTTCCAACTATGCAGGGTATGGAGGCACAGCGACAAATGGATACTTTTGTAGTGCGACCGGAGGGTGAAACATTTTATTGGTACAGCCAGGACTTAGTTACGACTGGTACAGGGGCAGTAACCGAAGAACTGATGAACGTAGCCATCAGTAAATCCCCCTCCCTTGACATTGATAAACAGCATTTGTTGCATTGTACTCTATATTACTGTAACAGACCAGGACCTGATAAAGAATATGAGCAAGAACTGTTTAGAAACCATGCTAATAGATTAGTATTATGAAACTTGTACTGGGACACAGAAGGAAACAGTGTAGTAAGCTGTTCATTGCCCCAGGAATTTCTAGTACTTTACAAATCTAATCGATTACCACATGTGAGTTTAACTAAAGATAGAAATTTGAAGTGGGCAGACCTAGGAGAACAAGGTGGGAAAAGCAGACAGAGTTAGAACTTTCCAAACAGGGAGTACAAAAGCAGAAATTAAATTGGATAACACAGACACACCCAGCTGTACCCTCACAGGCAAGTGAGGATAGCTGAGTAGCACTCTTACTAGAGGAAGAGGAAAAAGCCTTACGAGATATACCAGAGACTCTCTGGTCAACAGGGAAATCAGATGTAGGACTTATTCGTACAGCAGGACCAGTTATTATCACGCCAAAATCAGCATTTAGACCTCAAAAGAGACAGTATCCCTTAAGAAAGGATGCAGAAATAGGAATCAAACCTATAATAGTAGCCTTACTTAAGGAAGGAGTCTTAATAAAATCTCCTGATTCATCATGTAATATACCCTTATTTCCTGTTAGGAAAGCAAACAGAGAATGGCATATGGTTCAAGATTTACAAGCTGTAAATGACGCAGTTATACCCAGGGCACCTATGGTGCCAGATCCACACACTTTATTGAATGATTTGAAACCTCAACAAAAATATTTTTCTGTGGTAGATATTAGCAATGCATTTCTCTCAATACCAATACACCCTGACAGCCAACATTGGTTTGCATTTACATTTCAAGGGAAACGGTATACATATACGAGACTACCACAGGGATATTGTGAAAGTCCAACAATATTCGCACAAGAAATGGCAAGTAAGCTGGTGGGATTTATCCCACCGAAAGGCAGTCAGATTTTACTTTATGTAGATGACAATTTGCGGGCAGCCCCCACCCAGCAAAAATGCAGAGAGGATACCATAGCATTATTACAATTTTTAGCCACTCAAGGACACAAGGTAAGCAAAAACAAACTGCAACTTTGGAAAAAACAGGTCAAATACCTGGGATATGTAATATCCAAAGAAGGCAGAATATTAGATGAAGACAGAAAAACAGCAATATTACAAGCACCTAAACCAACTACCAAGAAGGAAATTATGTCCTTCCTGGGTACTACTAACTTTTGTCGGAGTTGGATTCCAAACTATGCTTTGGAATCTGCTCCGCTGACTAACCTGATATTCAAAAAGCCAATGGCAGCACAAGATTTATTACAGTGGGCACCAGAAGCAGAATCAGCTTTCTGCAAACTGAAACAACTGATAGCTTCTTCCTTAGTTTTAGGATTACCAAACTATCATAAATGATTCTTCCAAACTGTAGATTGTAAGCAAGGTTATATGACATCAGTGTTAACACAACAGCATGGGGACAAACAATGCCCCATAACTTACTATTCATCACAGCTAGACCCAGTGGTGCGATCCTTGCCCCACTGTGTACAAGCAGTAGTCGCAGCTGCAATGGCAGTGCAGGCTTCAGCCTCAGTAGTATTGTTCCACCCTCTCACATTGAGAGTGCCTCATGCAGTCGCGATTATTTTACTGCAAGAAAAAGTAGCATATCTTTCTCCTGCTAGACATCTTTCCTGTATGACTATACTGTTGAGCCAACCTCATATGACAATTGAATGATGTACAACTTTGAATCCGTCAACCTTGCTCCCAACCCCTGCAGATGGCAAACCACACTGCTGCCTGCAGGAGATTGAGCAAAAGACACTACCTAGAAAAGATCTCACAGATTTTCCCTTGGATGATGCCGAGGTGACATACTATGTGGATGGCTCGTGCAGGAGGGGTCCTATGGGACAGAATCTAGTGGGGTATGCAGTAGTTTCTGATACCAAGATTTTAGAAGCAAAGTCTTTACCACACAACTTATCTGCACAAGCAGCAGAATTGATTGCCTTGACAAGGGCATGTACCTTGGCAAAAGGTAAGAGAGTGAACATTTTTACTGATAGTCAGTATGCCTTTTCTACTGTACATGTTTTTGCACAGCAGTGGAAAAATAGAGAAATGATAACATCTACTGGTAAACCAATTAACCATGCGCAATTTATTTTAGACTTGTTAGACTCTATTCAGTTACCTCAGAAAGTAGCTATTTGCAAATGCGTAGCTCATACCAAGCAACAGGATAGGATTTCAAAAGGTAATGCGAGGGCTGATACAGCTGCAAAACAAGCAGCTTCAGCTTCAGAAGTTTTTCTTTTGAGTGAGGAATTACAACCATCTGAGATCTTAGACCTAGAAATGTTAAAAACAATGCAGACATGTACTACAAATGTAGAAAAACAGAAGTGGATAAAACGAGGAGCAATCCTTGAGAAGGGACTGTACATCTCCAAAGAAAAGAAACTGATTTTACCATCTAACTTGTTTAGATATGCAGCTTTGTTGAGCCATGGGCAGTGCCATGTCTCAACGGGGATGGTACAGTTAGTGAATCGAGTGTTTACGACGTATGGATTTACAAACTACACAAAAAATTTTTGTGCAGCATGCCATGTTTGTAACAAGCATCATGCACAAGGGGCATTGAAACCTAAGCAAGGGAGTTTCCCTATACCACCGTATCCGTTCCATGCTATTTGTATGGATTTTATAGAGCTGAACAAATGCGAAAATAAGAAGTACTGCCTTGTCATTATAGATATGTTTTCCAAATGGGTGGAAGCTTTTCCAACCAAAAATCCAGATGCAGCTATTGTTGCAAAAGTCCTTGTTAAAGAAATTATTCCTAGATTTGGCATACCGGAAAAGATTTATTGTGACAATGGCACACACTTTGTAAATCAAACTATACAACAACTTAGCCGTTATTTCGGGATTTCTCTGAAAAATCATTGTGCATACCACCCCCAATCTGCAGGATTAGTAGAGAGGCATAATGGGGTTTTGAAAAATAAGCTTAGAAAATTAATTAGTGAGACACAAAAGAACTGGGTGCACTGTTTACCTCTGGCACTGTTGAGCATGAGAACTGTTCCAAATGCAAAAGGGTTAACTCCTTTTGAAGTTCTGTTTGGGAGGGCATATTATACACCTCAATGGAAACCTCTCATGCCTGCCGAGCAGGAGGCTGACAGTTCACTTGCAGGGTATATGAGGCGATTTTTGAATAACAAACTTTTGCAGTTAAATTCTGTTTCAGATCAAGAACAAACCAGACCATCGGAAGCAGCAGTAGCCCCAGGCGCGTGGGTCTGGGTGAAGGTGGTGAAGAGAAAAAACTGGAGTTCTCCGAAGTGGGAAGGGCTGTACCAGGTACTACTGTCAACACACACTGCAGTCAAGATCGTGGAGCGAGCGTCCTGGATTCATTTGACACACTGTAAACTGGTTAAGAACTTTGAACTGGGTAAAAACCTTGTTACTGTTGTACAACGAGAACAAAATGACCAGGTATAGAGCAAACAGAAATGCAGAACAACCTCAGAAAACTTGCATAATTATTCTGATAGCTATACTGATAACATTGATCTTTTTGTTGTGGCCTTTCCTTTTCCCAGCCACAAAAGTTGAACTGATTAAACGTGATGAGCTGACCATAGACTGGCACCCGAACTTTAACACTTATCAGGCAATTACACGTGTGTATGCTGAGACTTTTAATGTTTCAAATTGCTGGATTTGCACAGCCATACCAACAGCATACGGGGGGTTATTAATGACTGCAGTCCCCCTAGGGGTCAATGAGACCTGGGAAAAATTGGTTTATGACACTGTAGCTATCAAAGCATATGATAAAGTAGCACTGTATTTGCCTGTGACACAAAAGGGAATTGTATGTTTTTATAAGAATGACACAATTCAAGTGGGTTGGAGCAGGTGCAATGTGACTGTACATTACAAATGTTATACCAAAGCAAACAAAATGGGTACAGTTTGTAATTCAAATTATGACTCATTTCTTGAGTCCATGCATAAGACTATTGATCAAGTGCAACGTAATCCTGTACTTTTTAAACAACTATCTGTAATAGATAGGAAAATGTTTCATGCAGGGCAGCCATTTTGTAGCAAAGTAACTACTAAGGTAGAGGATTGTTATTTTGTGTGTGGTAAGAAAGCATATAAATGGCTACCTGAGAATTGGTCCAGCAGTTGTTTTTTGGGGTACCTGGTTCCGGCCATACGACACACTGCAGTTATGCCTCAGGGAAATATTCAAAATACCCGAGACATAGCCAAGAAAGCTGTCAGGAAGCCTGAAAATCCAGTGGGACAGATTGAGGCGGGCTGGAAAGACCATCATACCATGGGTACCAAGCTGACACACATGGATTTGAGTGACGCTGTCATATCGTGGGCAGGCATATTACCTGCATATGGCACAGTAAAATCAATTTGGGAGCTGTGAAAACTGTCTAAACTTCTCGAAGTAATGAGTAATTCAACTTTTTCTGCTCTTGAATTGATAACTGATGAACTGAATGCTATGAGAACTGTAGTGCTCCAGAACTGAATGGCTCTTGACTTCACCCTAGCGGCGAGAGGTGGTACGTGCGCTTTAATCAAAGAAGAGTGCTGTGCGTATATACCTGATCATCAACATGAGATAAACGACCACCTCGAGGTGATACAGCAAGTGTCAGCTATGACCAAACCAGGCCCAAACCCTCTGACGAACTTTTTCCAGAATTTGTTTGGGGGGTGGGGTTCCATCCTAATGAACATCCTGATTGCCATTTGTGTGGGATTACTCCTATTAGGAGCATGTATTTGTTGTGGTATTTCCTGCATGAAAAAGTTAATCAAAGAATTTATAGATATATCAGTTTCTGAGACTTTGTATCAAAGTACTGAAATTGAAGAATTGTTAAAATGTGAAACACTTTCATAAGTTTAAACTGAATGACTCTCTTAATTGCAAATCCTGAATGGAAGAGGTTAGGAGAAGAAGCAAACTGTTTATTCTTTTGAAAATAGAATTAAAAAGTATTAACAGGGGGGAAATGTCAGAAAAATATGTATTAATGTGTGTGCTTAATGCTAATTAGAAACTAAATAAGTTAACACATTTTTCATTCTATTTTATATGCACTGTTTTATATACAGTTGAGTTTCATATGAGACAGAAAGATGTTTTTTGAAACTGCAGTGTGCTTTCTGAAACTTGCAAGATGCCCTCTGACCTAATAATTGCTAGCACAGCAATATTCATGTTTATACCTTTTGGAAATGTACTTGAGAAGCAGGTGATTATCTGCTAGGTCAGGAAGAAATGAATGAACAATGCTACATTCTGTAATGTAATGATTTTAAACAATCAGCTCTGTTCAAAGTATGAGAACATGCACAGCTGCAGAAATTAGAGATAACATGGACAAAGGACTGTTAGAAAAATGAACTGCAATCTATACTTGCTTTGAGCCCGAATTAGCCATAGTACCTTGAATGGTAACATTGCATATATCTAACCGGTGGTAGCCAAGGCCACGTTGTTTTTCTTAGGAAGTTTCTCACAAAAATTGATAGTACCAGCAGAATATTGTAAAAACAATCACTACGAAATGATGATGACAAAACTTGTGATTTACTACGTCAGCTTGGTAGGCAATGTCTTACTAGAAAATGTATAAAAATGCCTACATTTCCTGATTCTAGTTAGACAAACTCTGTATTAGCACGTTTTTGTCTCCTTGCTGCAAGATTAAAGTGCCTTAACCTGAACCTACTGTGTTTTGATCATTTTTAAAGTATATTTTTCCTTTGACAGGGACAAAGGCACAATGATAGGCTAGTGTTGTAAATATTGCCCTTGCATACTGAGAAAGTTGGTAGAATATGGGGTTTTGCATTAGCAGGAAGTGTCTGAAGGTTATGAAGTCTGAAACACTAATGTCTATCATTATTTTGTAATGTCAGTCTTCAGTTATATGCACCTAACTTTCTATAAAAACACAAGTTTATGTAGACTGGATGAAACGTCTAGACAAACACCTGGACAATCTGCCAGAAAAATGTACAGTTGAGAGGTATGGCCACACCAGGATATGACTTTTCAGGTAAGAGGAATATCACACAATCACCAAGTTGCTGGACTGTTTACACAGCTACATCAGTCAACCAGCTATAGCCACACCTCTCAAATGGCCTTTTTTGGGCAAGAATGTATATAGTTGGGCTCATAATATTGGTCTGTGCATCATACATCTTGTATTCCTCTGGTAAAGCACTGTGATGATCTGAAGATGTCACACCAGGATATGAATTTTCAGGTAAGAATAATACCACACAAGCAGGAGATCACCAGCTAGTATATCACCAAGTTGCTGGACTGTTTACACAGCTATATCAGTCAACCAGCTGTAGCCACACCTCTGAAATTGCCTTTTTGGGCAAGAATGTATATAGTCGGGCTCATAATATTGGTCTGTGCTTCATACATCTTGTATTCCTCTGGTAAAGCACTGTGGTGATCGGAGGATGTCTGTCACTAGGTAATGACACAATACATTGCAGTGTCAGACTTCATATATGTCAGAAAATGTCTGCTAAAACAAACTCAGTACCTCTAGGAAAGTCCTGTTTACTTTTGAGAGTTATGGCTATAGCACACAAAAACCCCGGACCGAAGTACAACTATCTCTGGAATGGAGTCCCACTCTCACTGTAGAAGGTCATACTGGGCATGCTCCTACACTTAGAGAATCGCATGCCATGTGGGAACCCACATCAGACTATATAACTGTATTGTGCATATATGTGTTTCCATACAGACAGCTATGTACACTGTAACTGTCCCTATGCACACCCATCAGACAGGATTACCCTCAGCTAGCTGTAGGTGGCCCATATGTGATATATCTGCATCTCTTGCATATGATACACAGATATGATCTTTATTCTCCTAATTAGCCTTAGGGTGCTGTTCGGTCCTGGCTTTGGAGTAAATAGGTTTTTAGCTGCCCAACCTGGTTTCCCAGTATTAAGGAGGACTTGCCCTGCGTGCTGAAAACAACTATTCTCCTCAACACACTGCGGTTTCCCCTAACTAAGGAACTGAACCTTTCCTCCCCTCTGCTACAGTCCACAAGGGAATTTAATTATAAGTAAACTGCCCAACCTGGTTTCCCAGTATTAAGGAGGACTTGCCCTGCATGCTGAAAACAACTATTCTCCTCAACACACTGCAGTTTCCCCTAACTAAGGAACTGAACCATTTTTCCCCTCTGCTACAGTCCCCAAGGGAATTTAATTATAAGTAAACTGCCCAACCTGGTTTCCCAGTATTAAGGAGGACTTGCCCTGCGTGCTGAAAACAACTATTCTCCTCAACACACTGCGGTTTCCCCTAACTAAGGAACTGAACCTTTCCTCCACTCTGCTACAGTCCCCAAGGCAATTTAATTATAAGTAAAGTGATTTTAAACCAAAGTCTTAAGACAATTAGTGTGAGATATCCTAGGTTGTAAGTTTACTTTCACCAGCCAGGACAGCCGTCAGCCTTTACTATCTGCTCCCATACCTGTCACCCCTTCCCCCTTCTTAGACTACAAGTATTTTTACTGTTCTTCCTCTTCAATCCTCTATAGCATACTTACTGCCCTGCACTCTTTTCTCAGTATATATTGCATCTGCTACAGCTTTTTGTCCACTAGAGGGCAATAGTTTCCTTTAGACCACCACTCTGACTCCAATTTTAAGTAACTTACAGGCTCTTGGATTCTAATATTCTGGAAGAGCTAATACTCCCACTCTATTCTTTCTTTCTTCTAATATTCCTCACTGCCAACCCTCTCTGTATATTCTATTATCAAGGCATTGTGTCACCTTACCTTCTGCTGCTTTACTTACCTTTGCTTACTGCTCCTCTGATTGTTTTCCTAGGGTGAACTCCTCTGTGGCTCATCCCGCTCCGTTAAGCCCTGGCTCACTCGCTCCCCTACACTGCCCCCAAATTCCACCCGCCCCCAGTGGTCCTAAACTTATACTCTAACTGCCACACCCCTATGCATTAGGACCAACCTCTAACTCCTCGGCTTAAAGTGGTATTACCTCGATTATATTCTCACTTTACCCCTATCTCCTCCCTTAAAGAACCATCACTCATTTACCTTTATCCATTACCCTACCACTCTATCCACAAATATCCCTACATTTAACCACCTTAACCTAAACAAATGGCTCAAGGATCCTGTAAGCCCTTACCTTTATTACTACTCCTAATTATACTTATCATTCCTATCTACTTACTCTATGAACACCATAGATTCCTAGGACTGCATACCCACATCACACACACCTCTGTCCTTACCCCCAGCTCCACTCATAGTGTTAGCAACCTCCCCAGCTCAGCTAAGTACTCAGCAGCCATATTTCATAGACTCCATCACATCTCTCAATGTAACCCACTAGCTAGAAAAAATAAGAACCTAATTTTAAACTTCTACAACTCATCCTAAAAGTTCATGTCCACTCCCTGTTAGATGGTGATATACACCCTAACCCAGGTCCTACCACTATCACAGCTACACAGCCTGATACACCAACAAATTCAATCACACAGACACTCTCTCCTGATAGCTCATCTTAATATTTGTAGCATCAATAACAAAATAGCTCACCTGCATGCCCTTATTGATGTTTATTCCTTTGACATCCTCTGTCTGTCTGAAACATGGCTTAATCCATCAATACAAGACAGTGCAGTTCTACCCCCTGGCTATAATATCATAAGACGTGATTGTAACACTAAAAAAGGAGGAGGCGTAGCCATACTTTATAAGAATGGATTACAAGTTACCTTGTTAGACTCCATACCTCCACTTTGCAACAATGCAGAAATTCTTCTAACTAAGATTCAGCTTAACAAAAGCAAAGCCATATATCTATCATGTGTCTATCTTCCCCCAGGCAATAACATCAACATATTAGAGGCTATCCTCAGCTGGCTCTCAAGTAACTACCCCCAAGAAACCATTATACTTGGAGATTTTAACATTAACTGGAACTCCTGTATATCTGAGCAGCCTTCTACTCATATCAGCTTATATGGTTTTACCCAAACTATAACATCCCCAACCCGCAACAATAAAACTAACAACAAAACTAGTACCCTTGACTGGATACTCACTAATACCCCCCAAACTGTCATCCTCAACTCTACCATCTGTAGAACTATTCGCACTACCAAAAACTTTAACCCTGCTCACTTTCAAGCTGAACTAGTCACCTGTGACTGGTCACCCCTGAAATACCTCCCAATAAATAATGCCGTGAAATACTTTAACTCTAAATTTCTAACCATTTTAGACAGCCATGCCCCATTACGCAAAGTTATTAGAACCAAACCGGCACCATGGCTCACCAAAACGACCAAACAAAAAATCCTCCAAAGAAATAAACAATGGGCCAAATGGCGCTCAACAAAAAGCTCCTCAGACCACCTGCAATTCAGATAGCTAAGAAATGAAACAAAAAAAGCCATATTAGCTGATAAAAGAAACTACTACTACCAACTACAACAAACCAACCAAAATAATCCCCATAAATTCTGGCGAGGTATCAATAACCCCCTACACCCTGGATGCTCAAGTACTCCCTCTCCCTCTGGCTCTGATCACAACAATCCCATCCAAATAGCTGATTCATTTAATACTTTTTTCACTGAAACCATACAATCCCTAGCCAACCAGCTATCCCCTAGCACCCCAGGCTCTGCCACAACCTTTACCAATAATTCTCATCAATTTCATTTTCAGCCAGTGCCCACTTCACTTATCTGTAACCTCATACAGAAACTTAAGCCCACTACTCTCTCTGCTGACAAATTACCTGCAGAATACCTGCAAAAAGCTGCTAAAGTTATAGCCTACCCCATATCCATCCTCATTAACAGAACTATTTCTGAAGGATCTATTCCCCTAATCTGGAAGGTCTCTCACATAATTCCCCTGCATAAGGGCGGTAACTCCAAAGAGTTGGCCAATTATAGGCCCATAGCTATTCTATCTCCTTTGGCAAAAATAATGGAGAAATTTATACACATACAACTGTTAACCTACCTACTCGATCACAATTTATTAGCACCCTGTCAACATGGCTTTAGACCATTTCATAGCACCACCTCTACTCTCTTATCCTTCACTAACCATATTAACAGTAATCGTAATATTGATACTCTATCCTCAGCTGTTTTTATTGACCTGTTCAAAGCATTTGACATGGTGAATCACCACCTCCTTATAGACACACTCAAAAACCTGTCATTGGACAACCATACTATACAGTGGTTCCACTCATACCTACATAACAGGCAACAGGCTGTACTATGGGAAAATACTTTATCTTCCCACGTCCCAGTCACTCTAGGGGTCCCGCAAGGAACTATATTAGGCCCATTACTCTTCTCCATCTTTACAAATGACCTTCATTCTGTAATTCCTCAAGCTGACTGTATCCAATACTGACGACTCCACACTCATATGCGCTGCTGCTTCTCAATCAGAACTTCAGTCACTAACCCAAATGACCTTTAGTACAGTTGAAAACTGGCTCCTACAAAGACGTCTTATCCTTAACCCCAAAAAAACAAAAATGCTACTATTTACCCCCACCTGCAGAACCTCCCCACTTAACTTTACTATTACTTCAAATTATGGAACTATAATATCTCCTGAACCAACCACCAAACTACTCGGGGTACTAATAGATAACAACTTGTCCTTTGAACCTCTCATTAATAACACCATAAAAATAGTAAACAAGAAACTAAGTTCCCTCTATAGAATAAAACCCTTTCTTACACCTCCAGCCAGGGTTACTATTGCTCGTACCCACCTCATCTCAATCTTTCTCTATGCCTCCCCTATCTATACCAAAATATGTAGAAGTAATCTGAGTAAACTTACATCCTCCTACAACAATATTGCCAGATTTGCAGCTGGGTCCTCCTATAGAACTCATCACTGTATCAATCTGAATCAGTTAGGATGGTTAGAGCTGCCAAATTTAATACTTTTCAATCAATTAATAGTAGCCCATAAGATCCTGTATTTACCTCAAAATACACCCATACTTACATCCCTAGTCATCCCCTATAATAACCTCAAGACCTTACGCTCAGCTAATAACCTACTTGTACAAATATCAAAATCCAACAACTTAGCTGGTGACACCTTGTTCTCCAATACAGTAGGTAAAGCCTGGAACATCCTCCCAAGCCAGCTAACCTCAATATCCTCTGTCAGCTTATTTAAAAGCAAGCTTAAACCCTACCTCAAATCACACTGGCTATGCCCCTGTGTTAACCCAGACTAAGTACCTAACTATTAACTAGACTCCCACAATTCCTAGCCTCCCATGATCATGATCTTGTGTAGTCTCACTATTTTTTAGTGAGCTTAACCTTCCTTAGGATTTTTTCTCATGTAAATAAGTATATACTGTGGAATGATCAAACACCTTTATATAGTATCACAACCTATTGATCTCTAGTGTTTTTCTTTCTTAGGTTTTTGTGAGACCTTAGTATCTCTTATCATAAAATACTAGGTGTATCTAATTTTGTAATATGTTATAAAGATTTGTACTACACCATTTCTAATACAAATGTATTAGTCTTATTCATCTATTCTTAGATAAATTTTTCCTTTTTCCTACTGAAATATAAAATATATAATCTTAGGCTTGTACTATAATTGTTAAAACTTTTTATGTACCAAATTATACTGTTATTGTCTTTGTCTTGACCTTTTATGTTGTTGTAATTTGTGGAGCTTTTCTCCGCGAGCCTCCACTGAAAATGGACATATATCCAGCTGGATTAGTCCGGTCAATAAATGTAAAATAAAAAAATAAAATATATTTATATATATATATATATATATAGGCAACAGATAACAATATGTCAAGCATACACACACATAAACATGAGGAACAGAGAGACAGGCAGAGATAGAGACACACAGAGAGTTAGTCATACACACGGATACCATGAATGGCATAGAGTGATGTCCTGCTGTGGACAGTGGTATACCAGTTGTAAGCAGTTGCACATGCCAGCATGAAGGTGAGCTCCATTATGTATAGTACTGAGGTGGGGGTTATAACATCACATCATCTGCTTTTGTATATATATGTGTGTGTGTGTGTGTGTGTGTGTGTGTGTGTGTGTGTGTGTGTCTGTAGGTTTAAGTATTAGGAGGCTATTCCCTCTCAGTACACTTCCCATTGTCCTACTTCACAAGATCTGCTGCTGTCATTCACAACAGAAGTACAATTGGACACCTGTCAGCCCAATAAGCTCTGTAGTGAGTGCGATAACTGCATAACACTGTAGTACAAATAACTAGATAGGTAGGGGATCTAATCTGTGTCCTGGCAAATGTAAGTGTGGGTTTGTTCATAGGTGAAACAGTTTTAGGCCATTCCCATACAGTACACTTCCCAGTGCCCCACATTAGCAGTCCTACTGATGTCATTCACCTTAGAAGTACCTTTGCACAGCCCCAACCCTATAAGCTCTGTGGCACATGCAATAACTATGTAACAGTATAGTACAAATAGCTAGATAGGCAGGGGTTCCATTCTCAGTTCTAGCAAGTGTGTGTGTGTGTGTGTGTGTGTGTGTGTGTGTGTGTGTGTGTGTGTGCAAGTGTAAGTGTGTATGTTTATAGGATGAAGTATTTTGAGGACTGTCCCACCCATAACACTTCCCAGTGCCCTACTTTAGCAGTCCTGCTGTCATTCACCTTAGAAGTAGCTTTGTGCACTTGTCAGCCCTATAAGCTCTGTAGCATGTGCAATAACTGCGTAACACTGTAGTACAAATAATTAGATAGGTAGGGGTTCTAACCTCAGTCCTGGTATATATAAGTGAGTGTGTGGGGGTGTAGGAATAGGAGTTTTAGTCCTTTCCAACCCAGTACACTTTCCATTGTCCTACTTTACAAGATCTGCTGTCATTCACCTTAGATGTACAGTACTTTCCCAGCCAGTACACTTCCCATTGCCCTACTTTACAAGATCTGCTGATGTCATTCACCTTAGATGTACCTTTAGACTGGTCTCAGCCCTATAAGCTCTATGGCGTGTGTGATAACTGTGTAATACTATAGTACAAATAACTAGATAGGTAGGGATTCTAACCTCAGTCATGGTGGCATATATAAGTGTGGGTGGGTGTGCAGGAATAAGAATTTTAGTCCTTTTCCACCCAGTACATGTCCCATTGCCCTACTTTACAAGATCTGGTGTTGTCATTCACCTTAGAAGTACCTTTCAATGGGCCTCAGCCCTATAAGTTCTGTGTGTGATGCGTGCGATAATTGTGAAACACTATAGTACAAAAAACTAGATAGGTAGGGGTTATAATCTCAGTCCTGGCATATGTATGTATGTGTGTGTGTGTGTGTGTGTGTGTGTGTGTGTGTGTGTGTGTGTGTGTGTGTGTGTGTGTGCGTGTGTGTGTAGGAATAAGAGTTTTAGTCCTTTCCCACCTAGTACACTTACCATTGCCCTACTTTACAAGATCTGCTGTTGTCATTCATCTTAGAAGTACCTTTGGATGGGTCTCAGCCCTATAAGCTCTGTGGCATTGTGATAAATGTGTAACACTATAGTATAAATAACTAGATAGGCAGGGGTTCTACTTTCAGTACTGGCAAATCTGTGTGTGTGTAGGTTCGTAGAATAAAGTGTTCTGTGGACCTTCTCATCGATATGTCCCAGTGCCCTACTTTATAAGGACTGTTGATGTCATTCACCTTAAAAGTACTGTTGGATAACTGTCATCCTTATAAGCTCTATGGCACGTGCAATAACCATGGAGCAGTATAATACAGACAACTAGATAGGTAAGAGTTCTAATCTCAGTCCTGGCAAATGTTAGTGTGTATATTTATAGGATACAGTATTGTGAGGCATTTCTCTCCCAGTACACTTCCCCATTGCCATACTTTACAAGGGCTGGTGATGTCATGCACCTTAGAAGTACCTTGGGACACTCTTCAACCTTATAAGCTGTTTGGTGCGTGTGATAACTGCATAACACTGCAATACCACAACTAGATAGGTAGGGGTTCAAAACTCAATACTGGCAACTGTGATACTGTGTGTCTGTGAGTGTGTGTTTGAGAACAGTATTGTGTGTGTGTGTGTGTGTGTGTGTGTGTGTGTGTGTGTGTGTGTGTGTGTGCGTGTGTGTGGCTGAGGCCATATCCTCTGGGGGTGTGGATTTTACCATTTTGAGGTGTGTTCCACCCATTACACTTCCCACTGCCCTCTTTACAAGGGCTGCTGACAGCATCCACAATAGAAGAACCTGTATACACTTCTCAGCCCTATAAGCCCTGTGCCACATGCAATAACTATGTAATACTACAGTACAATTAATTAGATAGACAGGGTGTCTAGCCTCAGTTCTGGCAAATGTGTGTGTGTGTGTGTGTGTACGAGTGTGTGTAAGTGTTTACAAGTGTGTATATTTGTAGGATACAGTATTTTGAGGCCTTTCCCTTTTGGCACACTTCCCCACTTCCATACTTTACAAGGACCGGTGATGTTATACACCTTAGAAGTACCTTGGGACACTCTTCAACCCTATAAGCTCCATGACATGTGTGATAACTGCATAACACTGTAGTACCAACAACTAGATATGTAGGGGTTCTAAACTCAATACTGGCAACTGTGATATTGTGTGTGTGTTTCAGAACAGTATTCTGTGTATGTGTGTGTGTTTGGCTGAGGCCATATCCTCTGTGGGTGTGGGTTTTACCATTTTGAGGTGTGTTCCACACATTACACTTCCCACTGCCCTCTTTACAAGGGCTGCTGATGTCCTCCACCATAGAAGTACCTGTATACACTTCTCAGCCCTATAAGCCCTGTGCCATGTGCAATAACTGTGTAATACTACAGTACAATTAATTAGATAGGCAGAGGGTCTAGCCTCAGTTCTGGCAAATGTGTGTGTGTAAGTGTTTGTAAGTGCATATATTTGTAGGATACAGTATTTTGAGGCCTTTCCCCTCAGAGTACACTTCCCCCTTGCAATACGTTACAAGGGGTGGTGATGTTATATACCTTAGAAGTACCTTGGGACACTCTTCAACCCTATAAGCTCTGTGGCACTTGCGATAACTGCATAACACTGCAGTACCACCAACTAGATAGGTAGGGCTTCTAAACTCAATACTGGCAACTGTGGTACTGTGTGTATGTGTGTCTGAGAAGCATATTCCATGTGACTGTTGTGTGTGTGTCTGTATACCATTTTAAGACCTGTTGACTCCCTCACCATGGCATTCATTTGCAGAGCCAGTTAATGGCATCTGCTGTACATGGAACATGTTAAACTGTACAGCCCATACCAGTCATCTGTTCATATGTATGTGGAATACCCTGATGTTTGCAACCAGTATGTTGTCTGTGACCCCTAATAATGGGCATTTATGAGACACATTGCCAAACTGTCATAGTCACTGTAGAGACAGACATGGTAGCAGCAGACCTCGTACCTGTCTGAAACATAATGTTGACAGACAAACTGTTACCCTATCACTGTATCACATCACCTTGCAGCAGTCTACAGACAGACATCAGGTAAACACCATATGTGAAGCTGGGGCAAACAGCAAACATTGGGCACACACATCACATATTGCTGTGACACACATGGGACAGCAGAACAGGTATGTGTTGTTACATGACAATAGCTGTCATGAATCTACAATGTCGGTCTGTCATGGTTTTACCAGATGTTGGCTAGAAAAGCACATGTACATAACCAATGTGAAGACATCATGTGTCAGAGATCAGGACAATCTGCACACACATGCAGAGGTCAGAGGTATGGCCACCATCTGCACCCATACCTCCCAAGCTGTTGGAGCAAGGACTGTTCACAAAACCATAGATAATGGGGTGACAAAGGACACATAATAAGGACACCTGTCAAATATTGCTCCTACAAAGATACAACAGTGATAGCATAACAAGGTTTGCATTAGCATACATGGTCTGAATGGTATGAAGTGTGCAACTCATAATGTCTGCCATTATGTTATGACTGCAGTCCACAATGGTTTGGCAACAATGTGCCAGATAGACACATGTGTACGAGAAAATGCACTACTGATATGTGGCATGCATCAGGACAGTCTGTGTAAACTATACAGTTGACAGGTATGTCTGAACCACCCTGCAGATTGCAGTCCATGTTTGGCAGGGTGTACTTGTGCTGACAACTGAAACAGTTAAAAGAGGCCCAGAACTGTTTGACAAGAAACATGTCATACAGGTCTGTGCTGATTGTCATGAGAGATACTGTACATGAAGGTAATGTCACACAAAGAAGGTGTCTTACTAGCATACCAGAGGACATCCTGTGTGTTGCACTTGCCATGGGCATGCTATGTGCTGCCAACTGTCACATTACTACAACTTGTGTCCCACACTCCACAACATGAGAAGGCCCTGTGACTACTTTGTGCCCACAAGATAGGTGAATTTGTTGGGGTTAAGGTCATGGCTAGGCTTGTGAGGGACCTAGTGCCAGTACTCAGTTAACCTCCTCTGTATGCATGAGCCTGTGGTACTTCAGAACACTGATGTGACATGTATGAAGGCTAGCTGTCTGTGACAAGGGGTATATATGCAAGGTCACACTGTCTTCCAACAGTGTCCCTCACACACTGTTGCATGCATACACACCTGGTAAACATATACATATACAGCTGCACCTTGGCTATGAAATGGTCAGTGTCTTTCCACTCTGCATATTCCACGCTTGTAATGTCTGCGGGGCCGCAGCCTACAGATACCCAGAACACAAACAGAATACAGCATGTCAGACTACATTCAGTCAGTGGCACTAACACCAATAATGCATTATGGCTAATAAGGTACATACACTTTGATGTGTATCCATAAAAATGCAAGCAGACAGCACCTTACACGGCAATACATAGCTACACTGTACTAAATTCACCCTGTGCATCAAATCCATATTAGCATGTCCCTGCATCGATGGTATGGATGACAGGGATGTGGCACAGGTATCATCATATGCACAGAGTGTGGTGTGGGTTTGCCAGAGGCCTAGGCTGGGCCATATGGTTGACATCATGTGTGTGTGTTTGGAGGGGTGTTCTAGAATGGGCTGTGCAGAGGTGCTGTGTATGTGTGGAGGTAACCTGCATGTGATAGAGATATGTGTGTGTGTGTGTTTGTATGCACACAGTCACACCATGTGGCTGCCTTACACAGGGGTATGTTGGACAGCTGCAGACCGTACATGTCAGGAAACTGGTCCTGCCAGGAGTATCACTGGAACCACCAGGCCCAAGGCCAGATGCAGTACAACTCCCTGATGGTGACTGCTGTCTTCTGGATCCGTGTCCCTGATGGGACCAGCCAGAACCACGTACCCATGGCCTGCTCCAATGTGGTGTGGACAGCACCCCGCCTTCAGTAGTGCTGGTAGTACTGCCACTACGGGAGTGTGAAGGTGCACAGTCCCATAGAATCTCAGCTGATCTTGGTGCTGACCTATGTCCACGTGGCTGACACCCATCCCCCACCACACGCTCCAGCACAGACATTCCACGGTCGAGGATTGCCGGTATTGTGACATGTGGCCTCCACAAGGTCACGTAGGTCACGGATGCCAGGAAGAGTAGTATCCAAGACCCTGAGTATTTGTCTGGTGTTGTGTTCCGTACGTACCTGTGCTTCCATGACTGACTGAAACATGCCTGGTGACACCTGCTGTGGCACTTGCGACAGGGCTTGATGGGCATCAGTCCTCCTTCAAGCACCTCTGTCCATCTGCCTGTGTGGGACCTCGTCTGCACTCTGGCTATGGCTAGTGTCTACACTCACACTTGCCATAGTCACCACACTAGCATATTCCATGCCACCACCCAACTGCCCATTATCTCTGGCTGCTAGAGATGGGGTATGTGTGGGCATTTTGACTGTGTGCGGGGACATTGTGGGTGACAGTGGGATGCCAACTGATGACACACACAGATTCAGTCCCTGATAACCTCACCTGTTTGTTTCTTTGTTTGTGTCTTTCGGCTTTTCCCGGTTAGGGGTCGTCACAGCGGAACTCCGGTCTGCTAATGATTGGCAGTAGAGTTTTACGTGCTGGCTTGCCGGGCCTAACATACAACCTGAAGGAACACCTATTCACGCATGTCACCACACAAAAGACGCTCTGAGAATCGAACGGGCAACGTCTAACTGTGAGGCAACAATGCTACCGCAGCACCACCACTACCATCATTGTCAGAGTCCACAGAGACACTGACATCAGGTTCTGAGTGGGAGGGACCACGACCACCATGTCCACCTGTAAAGACAACATATGTAAATTAATGCCTGCACTATAAGGTGTGCTGGTGTACACACACACACACACACACACACACACACACACACACACACACACACACACACACACACATACAGGTGAGGTGACAGAAAGGCATTACACAGACCTTACAATATCCAAATGGTGACATGCACGACACACAGTCAGACCACAACATACACACTCTGGAGAGGCCCTCAACATCATGCAGTGCAGCCATTTCCACGTAATGTTACTACTAATATACACCTCTAGGATATGTGAGTAGTGTTGGTAGGTGATGGGCCTGAACCTAGCACACACTGCACCCATGTACACTTTATTGCTGTACACCTGTATAGCACAGTGCAACTCCTACAGAATATACCTCTCAACTGTACAGACTTTTGCAGAATGTCTACATGTCTGGCTCATATTTTTGGTCTGTTCCTCATAAATCCATTGTTTGTCTGACACATTATTGGGATGATCTGGGGATTGACATCACTAATTAATGCCATACATTTCAGTTTCAGACTTCAAAACCTGCAGTAAATGTATGTTAAATAATCTGGTTACTCTAACAACTTTCTAAGCTTACAGTGGATATGCTAAGTGTACATGCCAGGTTTTTGTGATATATAAAATGAGACCACAATAAATAATTTCAAAAACTCTCCCACCTCTGAGGTGACATTTAACCTGTGCAATCCAACTGAAAAACAAACAAATCTGTTTGAGGTAAAATTTAGCAAATGAAATACGTACAATAGGCTGGTGGCCTAAGTGTGCACACCCTTAAACTAATACTTTTTTGAAGCACCTTTTGATTTAATTACAGCATTCAGTCTTCTTGGGAAGGTGGTCATGGTGGTGCAGTGGTTAGTGTTGCCGCCTCACAGCAAGAGGTTCTCCGGTTCGATCCTCGGCTGGGGTGCCTAATGTGCAGAGTCTGCATATCCTCCCTGTGGTCATGTGGGTTTCCTCCATGTGCTCCAGTTTCCTCCCACATCCCAAAGACATGCTGTAGGTGGCTTGGATACTCTAAATTGGCCCTAGTTGTGAGTGTATGCATGTGTGTGCCTTCTGTGGAAGGTTGGGTGCCAGGCTGCCATAAAACTCCACTGCCAATCATGAGTGGACAGGTGATCTGCTGTGGTGAACCCTAACCAGGAAAAGCCAGAAGAAGAAGAAGACGAAGATTCAGTCTTCTTGGGAAGGAGTCTATCAGCAAGACACATCTTGACTTGGCAATATTTACCCACTCTTCCTTGCTAAAGCCCTCCAACTCTGTCAGAATGTGAGGGCATTTCTTGTGCACAGCCCTCTTTAGGTCACCCCACAGATTTTCTACTGGATTCAGGTCTGGGCTCTGGCTGGGCCATTCCAAAACTTTGATTCTCTTCTGGTGAAGCCATTCATTTGGTGATTTGGATGTATGCTGGGGTCATTGTTGTGTTGATAGGTGAAAGTCCTCTTCAGCTTTCTAGCAGATGCCTGAAGGTTTTGGGCCAAATGTGACTGATATTTGGATCTGGTCATAATTCCCTCAATCTTTGACTAATGCCCCAGTTCCAGGTTATGAACAGCAACCCCAAAGCAGGACACTGCCACCACCATGCTTCACCGTGGGGATGGTGTTCTTTTGGTGATGCAAAGTGTTGTTTTTGCACCAAATGTACCTTTTGGAATTGTTGCCAAACAGTTCAACCTTGGTCTCATTAGACCATAACACATTTTACCACATGCTTTTGGGGGACTTGACATATTGTTTTCACATTTTAGCCAGGCCTGGATGTTGTTCTGTGTGAGAAAAGGCTTCCATCTTCCAACCCTACCCCATAGGCCTGACATATGGAGAATACATGGGATTATCGTCACATGTAGTACACAACCAGTACTTGCCAGAGATTCCTGCAGCTCCTGCAGCTTTGCTGTAGGTCCCCTGGCAGCCTCCCTGACCAGTGTTTCTCTTGTCATCTCATCAGATTTGGAATGACGTCCAGTTCTTTGCAACATCACTGTTGTCCCATATTTTCTTCTATTTTTGATGACTGTCTTCACTGTGTTCCATTGTATATGTAATGCTGTGGAAATGTTTTTGTACCCTTCTCCTGGCTACATTTCAACAATGAGATCCCTTTGATGCTTTGTAAGCTGTCTGCGAACCATGGCTTTTGCTATAGCAGGTAACTGAGTAAATGTCAGGGAAATCTTACTAGGACAGCTGACCATTATTAGGTGTTAATCAGAGTCTCTTTAATTGATGGCAGGGGTGTACCCAAGAACACTGAATGTTGTAATTAGATCAAAAGGTGCTTCAGCAAAGTATTAGTTTAAGGCTGTGCACACGTATGCATCCAGCTTATTGTACATTACTTATTTTTCATATTTGTCCCCCTAACAGATTTGTTTGTTTTTCAATTGAATTGCACAGGTTATAGGTTACATTAAATGTGGGAAGAGTTTTGAAATGATTTATTGTGGTCTCATTTTTGCATATCACAAGAACCTGTCATTTTAACAGGGGTATGTACACCTTTTCTATCTACTGTCTGAGTAATATTTAAAATATGTCCCTAGTTTTGAGCCTTTGTTCCCCTATTTTGTCAGTCTTTGTCCAGATAAAGATAATATTCTCAAACAAGCTACTTATCGTACCGTACGCAACAAAAAAAACTTTAACCTGTCCTCTTTCCTTAATGAACTCAAGGTATGTAACTGGTCAACTCTAAAACACCTCCCACTTGACGAAGCAGTTACCCATTTCAATAACACTTTCCTACAAATTCTCCAGCATCATGCCCCTTCTCGATTAATTAGAATAGGCTCCAAAGCTGCCCCTTGGCTTTCCAAAAAAACCAAACAAACAATGCTAGATAGAAATAAACTATGGACTAAATGGAGAACCACTAAAAACCCTGCTGACCTTCTAAACTTCAAACACCTTAGAAATACTACAAAAAAAAATCACCTATCTTGATAAAAAAAAAACTATTACCTTCAATATCAATAAAACCAAAATTACAACCCCAAAAAATTCTGGTCAGGAATCAATAAACTCCTCCATCCAGGGAATACCAAAACGCCCACACCTGCTATCTTAGCTCAAACCCCACCCAACATAATAGCTGATACTTTCAACAACTTCTTCTCTGAAACAGTCACCTCTCTAGCAAACACCATGACCCCCCCCCCTTCCCTCAAAACACCTCTCCTCAAAATAACACCCCCACTCTAAAATTTAGTACAGTCTCCACAACCCACATACGTAAGTTACTCTCTAAACTGAAGCCTTGCACCCCTTTAGCCAACAAACTACCAGCTGAATATCTGCAACTAGCAGCATCAGAACTAGCTTACCCAGTCTCTATCTTAATTAACAGAACAATAACCGAATCTACTATCCCATCCTGCTGGAAAGTCTCCCATATCATTCCCCTCCACAAAGGAGGTAACTCTAATGAACTTTCTAACTTCCGGCCTATAGCCCTACTATCTCCACTATCTAAAATCATGGAACGTTGTATTCACCATCAACTCCTAAATCATCTCTTGCAAAATAGCCTACTCGTAGACTCGCAACATGGTTTTAGGCCCTACCATAGTACTTCCACTGCCCTTCTCTCCTTCACAGACATGATCAACAAAAATCGCAATAACAACCTTTTCTCCTCTGCCTTATTCCTGGACCTCTCAAAAGCCTTTGATATGGTTAACCATCAACTACTCCTAGACACTTTGACATCCCTCTCACTTGACTCTTCGGCATTACAGTGGTTTGACTCTTATTTGAAAGATAGAAAACAAGCTGTCCTCTGGGACAACCATATATCCACTCAGCTCCCAGTCACTATCGGTGTCCCACAAGGATCCATCTTAGGTGCCCTCCTCTTCTCTACATTTATAAATAACCTGTCTACTTCACTCCCAACATCCACTTGTATTCAGTATGCGGATGATTCAACTCTCATCTGTTCTGCTTTATCTTCAGGAGAACTCCACTCTTCCACCCAAAAAGTCTTTACAGCAGCAGAAAAATGGTTCCAACATATCTGTCTCCTCCTTAATCCCAAAAAAACAAATTACTACTCTTCACCCCAACCCTTAAATCTGCCCCAATCTCATTTTCCATTGTGTCTGGCAATGGCACTATCATTAATCCTGACTGTTCCACCAAACTTCTAGGCGTTACTATAGACAATCAACTAAGCTTTGACTGTCACATTGATCTAACTATCAAGGCTGTTAATAAAAAGATAGGTGCCCTCTATAGACTTAAGCCCTTTCTTACTGCAGCTACCTGAGTGTCTCTTGCCCAAACTCATCTCCTCTCTACACTATTGTATGCCTCTCCATCATTTATCAACATTTCAAAAGCTAACCTTCAGAAACTTGCCACAGCCTACCATAGTATTGCCAGGTTTGCCACAGGTTCCCCATTTTGTACTCACCATTGTCATAATCTCAAAAACCTTAACTGGCTGGAACTTCAGAATCAAATTCTCCTACAGCAATTAGTCATCACTTAGAAAATTCTCCATTACCCCTCTAATACACCCATACTTAATAACCTCATTGCCCCATACAAAAATCTTACTTCCCTTCGCCCAGCCAGCAAACTTCTAGTAGCTACTCTCAAATCCCACAATAAAGCAGGTGACTCCTTATTTGCCAATACTGTTGGATCATACTGGAATAAACTTCCCATAGAACTAACCACTTTAGGCTCATCTCACCATTTCAAAAAACAAATAAGGAAATATTTGCAATCCCACTGGCTATGCCCCTGCTCTAATCCTGACTGAGCTCAGGAAACAATCCCTCTCTCCTGTACCCTCCTTTGCTCTTCTACCTGCCCTCTATCACTACTTCTATCCCTCTAGTGAAGTAGACCTAGCAACCCACCGGCCTGTTTATTTCTCCTATATTACCTCTTCTTCTGTTACTTGCCATAATCTCTGCAACCTGTCATTTCTCCTTTTACCTAACCTAGATCCGGATCTCCTTTGTGCAAATCTCTATCCGAAAAGTAGTACTCAGCACAACATGTCTGCTACTAATTTGTTAAATTATGTAAATATTTATAGACTCTCCATCTGTCCCTATTTTCTCCCTTCTTCATTCTTCTTTTTAGCAGTCTTTCTACAGTAAATATTAAGTCATAATGATTCCGCTCTATTGTTTATTTCTTGTTAAATTGCCTCTGCATTACTATTCTACATGATAATTGTTCCCCTAGTTGCTTGCATGCTTTGTATACTTTTTTGTTATTTGTTAGCTACTAGTTTATTAGTGGAGCTTTTCTCCTCGGGCCTCTGCTGAAAATGGACATGTATCCAGCCAGACTAGCCCGGTCAACAAATGTAAAATAAAAATAAAATAAACACATCACTGTTGGCTAGGCTTGTAAATGCCCCCGGGCAGATAGCCTAGTACACTACTATGAAACTATGAAACTATGAAATAAATAAATTTCTTGCACTGACGGGTTGTGAGGTATGCTACAGATATGTTACATCTCCTGCAAATAGGTACCTTTGATGACCACTGTGATGCAATGCAGTTACCCCACCACAAGTGAACATGCACATATCGCAATATGGCTAAGAGTGACAGTTGTGTGCGTGGTAAAATGCATGCCCCTAACATGCCTGGGGTATTGGTGAGCAACAACAGGACAATTCCATACTCACCAGCTTCAGGCTGCTGTCCCACATCCAGACCAGAGGGACCTATGTAGTTGTGGAAGAGAGGTATTGTCAGCAGGCTCACATGTGGCATTGGTACAAGATGAATGCTGCTTTTCTGCACATGTACAGTACAAGCTCTGATACTACACTATTTTCTGTCCTTCACCATAGATGTGCACTTCTGTGCATTACAAAACCCCAGCTACAACTGCGTTTTGACCTGACATATGCATCTAGATACTCTATGGATGCCAGTATGGCTGCTACAGTAGTAAATTGATGCCCACTGGGACATCACCTGCACGCTTCAACTCCACAATGTGGGTGTCTTGACTCTGCTGTTGTTGTGAGGTGGGTGCCCCAAGGCTGGCAAGGAGCTCCTCCATAGGTGTAAGTAGGGCCTGCATAGCAGGACCCCCACCTGTGGCTGTAAGGTCCCTGGCCACGGCAGCAGCCCTTCAGTAGGCATGGTGGATGAGGTCAGTCGCACAATGCCTGACCTGTTCATAAGTCCATGCATGCTGACCCAAGTTGTTTACCTGTAGACAAGGTCATCCCACAGGGTGTTCTGCTCCTGCAGATGCATTTGGCTACAGCCAAACATCACCCCATGGTACTGCACTATGGTGTCAATGATTGCTGATGTCTCTGTGTCTGAGTATGGAGGCTGTCTGGTATGCTGCATGTCATCTGGAAGACATAAACAGGTAAACACATCACAGGACCTCATACATTGGTCAGCATAACTTACAGAACCTGCACACCAACATTGACTAGCACTAGCCACCACTTAAGACCACATCATACCCCTGTCATCTATCAGCACAGTATGAGCTTGCATTGCACTCCTGGTCATGATGTGTCATGCTCCCCCCAATGAAGGCCAGTAAATTGGATACTCCTCCATTCTTCATTCACTTTTGTGTAGAGGAATGACAGTGGCCATCTTCCATGCAGATGGGATGTCGATGGTGCTCAGGCTTTGTTTGACTACAATGTGTAATGGACCTGGGAGCACATGCCTGAGTTTATGTAGGATGCTTGCAGGGATGTTATCAGGTCCCATGGAGACTTAATTTTGTTGCCTTTGAGTAGGCATTAAGGACCTGTTCCCTGATGATGGGAGGAGGGTTGCGGGTGCTGTGCATATCCACTTATACTGATGGGGGATGGGGGGGGTGATGTTTTCACTTAACCTGTCTGCAGCGGGTTGGCTATAGCTATGGCATGTTTGTATGTGGTGTGATTGCACACCAGTATAGGGTGGGTTGGGTTGTTGCCTCTGAGCTTGAAGACATATGTGATGATGGCCTTGTGATTGGCCTTGGTGGATGTGTCCGATTATTACTCACATTTAAATGTGGAGCTTGCAAACAATGTTTTGCTATACTCAACGCCTCCAGTTTATATATCCCCTCCAGGAATTTTCTTTTTAACTCTAATTGTTCCACTAACTGTGCAAGCAAAGGGGTAGTTTATTTAGGGTATTGTACTGCCTGTACTGGTTTCTACATAGGCAAAACTGAAAGGAGCCTTAGAAAAAGAATCTATGAACATTTTTATATTTCCAAACAGAAAGATTCTAATGCCTTTTTCAAACATTCCCTAACATGCCCCAACTATGAATTGAGGTTTTTAGTTTTAGAACAAGTGGTGCCAGATGCCAGAGGGGGTGACTGGGAGATAGCCTTGGAATACAAAGAACTTCTCTGGCAACTAAGGCTGAATGCCAATAGACCCCCAGGCATGAACGACAACATCAATATCATCAGCGTTCTTAAAAACAAAATGGCACGCTTGTGAGGTTTTTGGGTTTTAGACAGTGTCATTACACATTGTATATATATTTTTAACTGTTTTTTAGATATTTATTCATTGTAATTACTTTTTAATAATACAAGAATATATTTACATTTTCTTAAACCATCTAACAAATTCTTAGTTTAACATTCTTAAACAATTTCAATGTTCTTTAATGTAATCTTATTTTTATTGTAGTGATATTCTTTTATTCAACCCTGTTTTTGGTTGTGGCACTGTTTTATTCAATTCAAGTTTTTAACATACTACTTTTCAGCAATACCCTTGGCTTGGAGATGTTTTTTAATTGCATTCTCCTTTAATTGTATCATTCAGTTGTTATATTGAATTGCAATGCTTAACTAATTAAGCAATTTAGTGATTTAGAAATGACTATTTAATGTGGCCATTTGGCTTTTTTAAAATTAACTTGAGGAAGCTCAGCATTAAGCTGAGCGAAAGTGCTTGTTATATCGTTTTGTCCATTTGATGTGAATAAAGATCTCAACTTGGATTATCTTCGCTCTACTTTCATTTTTTGGCTACAAGGTCACTGCACTTGGACTAGTTGGGTTTGCCACTCTGCCTGGATTTTTGTGTTTCTCTGTGACGCTTCGGATTTTTTTCATTACTCATAGTTAGCCTTACAGTGATTCACCTGTGACCTTATATGCTTGTTCAGACAAAGGTGAACTTGCTTCCAAGTTGATGCCTGTTCCTACTTGGCCCTGTACAGACAATATAGTGACCTATCCTGTGGTTTGTATATTGCTGCTGTCCACCAAAGGGAATTACTCTACCTTGGTAGAGGCGGGTTTTACGAGTTAGGTATTGCTGAGTCCATACAGCTATGTAGGTGCTCATATAGCTGTTTGCATTAGGCATGAACATGAGATCATAACACAGTTGGACACTCCTCCAGTTTCAACCTGATAATCATGCTTATTCTAGTACCCATTTCTGTGTCAGGGCAATGCAACAACCAGTAGCTGTAGACATTTATGTCTGTTGGATGCACTGAAACTATGATTACACATGCGTATACATGTACAGCTTATATACCTGACATTTTGTATCTCATATCTGTTGTTTTGAGGCTTCCAGCTACACCTACTCATATATACATGTGCACAGGTAATACCTGATATACATTTCTGTTCTATGTCAGTATGGCACACTGTATTTACACACTTGCTGGTCAGTCATACCTCTCAACCTGTTAGAGCAGGACATCTGGATGATGGCACACATAAATGGGGGAAAATGGCCCGAAAGTAAGGACACCTTATTAATATTGCTGTAACACACTTAAGTCAGTTGATAGCACAGTAGGCTTTGCATTCACAGAAATACCCTGGAGGATGTCCGACATTCATATGTATGCTATTATGTTCTGATGTCAGTCATCAGAGATTTGACAATGATTTGCAGACATAACACAACTCTGTGAGGAAATGACTACAACTATGAGGCACACATGTGGTCAATGTGCAGAACACTGGACAGTTGAATGGTATGAGCTCAGTATATGACATGCAGTTCAACACACACTTCTGCAACAGTAGTTTACTATGCACATACCCTGTATAGGTCTCTTAGATTTGTAAGAGAAATGTGTATCATAGTTGTATTCACACGTAATACATGGATATTTATGACATCCCAGTAGCTGGCCTAGTAGTGTCACAGTCAGTATTGTTCAACAGACACTCCAGTAGTACTCATATGTGAGCCGTCCTTTCCTGGGGTGACTCAGGGGGCTGAACTGTGATGCATGTCACTGAAGACAGATCCAGATGCTATGGCCATAGGTGCTGTTCAGCAATATATTGGTATTCCCTGTAACTAGTCTAGTCCAGGTACAGAGTTGCTGTATCCAGGACTGTTCATAAGCTTCTGAGCCCTGCAAGCCTTTCTGTGTTGGAGGAAAGCCTTCTAGCTTATCAGTGGGAGTGGTAAGCCTTAGGTAGCCTATCTACCACAAGAGGAGTGGTTCCTGGCCCAGAAAGTGAAGCTATTGGCCGTTTGGGCAGTTTTTTTTCATCTCTTTCAACATTCTGGTTTAAAAGCCACACTTGCGCTTGTTTCCCACCTTTCCTGTAACTAGCCTAGTCCAGATACAGAGTTGCTGTATCCAGGACTGTTGGTAAGCTTCTGAGCCCCGCAAGCCTTTCTGTGTTGGAGGAAAGCCTTCCAGCTTATCAGTGGAAGTGGTAAGCACTAGGTAGCCAGTCTACCACAAGAGGAGAGGTTATTGGCCCAGAAATTGTAGTTTATTGACAAGGGAGCCTGCAGGATTTTTTGCAGGGGGGTGCAAACCCAGAGCCCCACCCACATAGCTCACCCTGCCCCCTGCCCCCTGCCAACACAGCCCCGCCCAAGTCCACCCACCCCAAGCCCCGCCCACACAGCCATTCCAGTGTCCCATTACTTGGCTATTTCTCCCCATTTACTGTAGACACTGTTCAAATCTGTGTGCATACTGTTTTATGCTTTAGTTCTACAATGATTACAGGCAGTTGGATTTAATTTACAACTTTTATTTCAAACATTATAGCCCAAACACTGAGACATTTACTAAACCTAAACAAAGCAATAGTCTTACAATGAAAACAGACTTGGCATTAAAGCTTCTCTACTTTTGAAACTCACATTCAATGAAACAGCATTGAAACCCACATTCAAAGAAAATGCATCTGGCCAGTGGCAGGTTATTTACCTTTGAACTGTTTTCAAGCAATAGGCATTTACAACTTTTATTTCAAACATTATAGCCCAAACACTGAGACATTTACTAAACCTAAACAAAGGTCTTACAATGAAAACAGACTTGGCCATTAAATCTTCTCTACTTTTGAAACTCACATTCAATGAAACAGCATTGAAACCCACATTCAAAGAAAATGCATCTGGCCAGTGGCAGGTTATTTACCTTTGAACTGTTTTCAAGCAATAGGCTCCTTGCACACCGTTAGGGCCATGCAAAAGTTATTTGATTTACCTGATTGTATTAATTATAATATATAATTGAATTATATCCCTTGTATTATACAGCAGCACTTGTTTGAGTGACTCTGCTGAAGTAAAAGTAATCTGAATAATTCCACATTAAAGATATCTGAAACTAATGAAGATGTTGTTGCTAGAAAACAACTGTATATTTCAGTGTTTCATCTACAAATTCAGTGCCTGTTGCCGTCAAAGAATAAATTGCCTATGTTAAATTAAAAAATATGGTAAGCTGGTATATTGCAATAGAAAATGGATGACAAGCTGAAAAACAGGTTCATAGTTATTAGGCATCTCATCCAAAGGAGGACATCCTGAGGACTGCAGCATACAAATGTATATGCTGTAGGAATAGAACCTCAAGCCTTTACATTAAGATGCAAGTATTCTACTTGTGGTGCTACTAACATAGCTTTAAAACTTTATACCACAATAGAGATACCATTTGCTAAACAAAACAGTTGCACATTGTAAATAGACTTGGCATGAGCAGCAGTGAACTTAGCTTCCCTTAAAACTCACAGTTCCTTGAAAATGCACTTGAAAATTCCACCTGTTAACTCTAACTTGGGCATTTCACTTTCTCACAAACATAACACACCCCTCAAGGCCTCAACCTTAGTGCAAGAAATCTGGACAAAGCCTAAAATAAATAGGGACAGATTATAAATATGGCTCTCAGAAACTTAGAAAATTGCAAGAGTAACAGGATTTGTGTTAGTATGCATTTTTCTAAATGACATGACATCTAAAACTGAAATGTCTCATTTAGCAACTTCAATCCTTTTAGGAGGAATATGGGGCAAAAATCTGGACAGCTGAGGGTATGCTACCTCCCTCTTATACACACACCAAATAATTCTGGTCAGACAAATTAGTTCTGGGAAGGTTGCACTGAACGGCACCGTGCTTGAGCTGAAGTGGGTGAAATCCTGGTAGCCAGTGATAACTGATCTGCAGCTCAGCAATGTGGAGCAGTAAAGCATTTTAGCAGAGCATTGTTTCATCACTACCTATTGTGTTTGCACATAAGCTGTAGTTATTTTAAACATTTGCCTTTTTGATTACTACAGAGTACATTTACCCACCAGAGCTATTGTGTTTTGACTTCAGTGTGGAGCTAGTTGTTGCAGGGCTTGGCTTTTAAGTAAGGTAGCAATGCTTATTTACCATATACCATTAAAGCCACCCTGACCCAACTACAAGTGTACTAACACACAGACACTGCTATAAGACACTGGTCTGCAATAAAATGTAATGAGCTTCTGAAAATACTGTAATCCTGTCCTTTTATTACAATGAATATAAAATACTTCGAAATAAGGTAAAAAAGCTCATAATCTTCGACCGACAAAACTACTTTTCCACACTTCAAAATAATAAAATCAAACCCTCAGAAATTTTGGAAAGGTATCTCTACTCTACTTAACCCCAGCAAACCAGATACCCCTACCCCAGACCCAAACGCTCCTGACCAAGACTTGGCTACCCAATTTAACTCTTTTCATTGAATCCATTTCCAAATTAACGTCATCTTTCTCTAACACCACTACATTCTCCAAAACTCCCTTAACATCCCCAACCATCTCTCTACCCCACTCTGCTACTACTTCCTCATTCCCATCTACCAACTCCCATCCCTCCACTCCTCCTACTCCTACTACTTCATCAGCTTCATCTGCCCCTAATTCTCCCTCTTCACACTCCTTTTTTCTCATTCAAACCTATACCCACTTCTACTATAAAGAAACTCCTTATGAAACTGAAGCCATGCACCAATGCTCCTGATAACATCCCTTCTTACTTTCTTAGCAAAGATGCTGAAGCAATCGCTTACCCTATTAGCATTTTAATCAACCGCTCTATCCAAGAATGTATAGTACCCCAAGTCTGGAAAAGGGCCTTTATCATACCTCTACATAAAAGTGGCAACAACAACAATGTTACTAATTTCCGCCCCATCGCTATTCTGTCCCCCATCTCTAAACTCCTAGAAAAGTGTATCCAACTACAACTCCTTCCACATCTTTTAGATAATCACCTACTAACTCCCACACATGGATTCAGACCACATCATAGCACTATGACCGCCCTCCTCTCCTACCTTGAAACTGTAAATAAAGCCCGCGACTCTGGCCAAATTGTTTCTACCCTACTACTCAACCTCTCTAAGGCCTTTGACACTCTCTCACAGCCTCTACTAACTAAACTTTCTAAACTTAACCTATCTCCCTCCTCCTTGAACTGGTTCTCCAGCTACTTATCTAACAGATCTCAAGCAGTCAAATGGAAAAGGCCACCTCCTCATTTCTAAATACTCCTACTGGGGTACCCCAGGGCTCTATACTGAGTCCCCTTCTCTTCAATATATTTATAAATGATTTCCGCAACTTTATCCCATTCTCAGACATCATCCAATATGCCGATGATTCTGCTATTATCTGCGCTGCCACCTCTATCCCCTCACTCCTAAAACTGACTCAAGATGCTTTTACGACAACTGAGCAATGGATGAAAAGGAATCACCTAGCACTCAATGCCTCTAAAACCAAATTAATGTTATTCACCCCCTCTAAGGCAACTTCTTTCAATATAAACACATTCCACATCTCTAGACAAAATAATCTAGCTCTGGAACTGGTGTCCGAGACCAAGTTACTTGGGGTCCAAATTGATAACCAGCTCAAATTCAACTCCCACCTACAGTTAAATATCAAGAAAACCCATCAAAAACTAGGTATGCTTTACCGACAAAATCATTACCTTACACCTGCTACCAAAATCACCCTCTACCTCATTTCTTATCCCCTCCCTTCTCTATGGAGCTCCACTCCTAACTAATCTACAGACCTCTCTAAAAACACAACTTTCCTCTTGCTACAACAAAATTGCCAAGTTCGCTACCAACCACAAGTCCTCCACCCACCACTGTTCCTCTCTCCAAAAACTAAAAATGGCTAGAGCTACCCAGTTATCTCACATATACTCAACTAAATCTTGCACATAAGCTCATTTTCAACCCCTCCCTTTGTCCCTCCCTTTCATCAGCCTTTAAAATGCACCTTCCTGCTAGAGTATTAAGGTCCAACAATCAAAATCTAAATCTATTAGAAGTATATAAATCAACTCGTCCCCCAGGCAAAAATCTTCTGTCTTATGGCCTTGCATGCCTTTGGAACTCCCTACCACCTTCCATTCGCACCACCCCCAACCATTTTATATTTAAAAGATCTCTTCACTCACATCTAGTATCCCAGTGGGAATGCTCTTGCTCCCACCCCACATAACTAACACTTGCAAACTCCATCTTCTTTCTTCCTCTGTTTCCTCCTGCAACTTTCCTAATTACCCGCCCTAACTCATACATATTATTATTCCTACAACAATCAGAAAGAATATACTAGGCCACACTTCCCAAGTACTGCTTCCCTAATACGTTATTGCTTCTCAGTACTTTTGTGCATTGCTTCCTAATATGTTATTATTCCTCAATATTGTCATGAAATGCTTCCAAATATGTTGTTATTTCTCAGTGCTTTTGTGCTAAATTTCCCTTTAGTCTGTATTACCTATTAATTTCATCACTAGATTGTACTCGCTCTAGTTTTTGTTGTATTATTTGCAAATTGTTATTTCTTGTATGATTAACTTCTGTGTAATTGTATAATTTGTATATCTATTAATAACCTACTTAGTTTTGGAGCTTTTCTCCCAGGACTCCATTGAAAATGGGTTCATTTGGCCCAATGGACTATCCTGGCAAACCAACTGCAAATAAAATAAATAAAATACTGTCATATGCATTTCAATACCCAAGGCTTATACATTATCTAGTCATGTAAATATTCTCTGCATGGCAACAACGAAAAGGCTTTCAATGCTGGTAATTCTTTAACAATATACTTACTAAAGCTTACTTGCATCTTACAATATCCGACAAGCTTACTAAAGCTTACTTGCATCTTACAATCTCCGACAAGCTTACTTGATGTTCATTAAACCATGGCTACTTAAACAGAGCAACAGGGCACTGTGACAGCATACAGTTCCAGAATAAGAAGCATAAATCAACAGTACAAAAATCTGATAGAAATCCAGAACATTTTGCAAAATCAAGGACAGGTGAAAAGCCATGGTCGTATTTGTGATCTACTTTGGATGGGGGAATACTCTGCACACTTACACTGCATAACTGCTCCTTGCCTTCCATGGACACATCCAGAGCCACTACAATGGGGAGTGGGGTGCAATAAGTATGTCACAATTTGAAATGTCTCTGGCTGACAGTGATGGATCTGACACTCATACCTCTCAACTTCAGAGCAAGAAATCTGGACAAAGCCATACATAGAACTAGAAGTGTGACACAAGCCCAAAAATAAGGCCAATTTTTAAATACTGCTCTTATAACTTAAATAGAACAGGTAGATCTGGCATTAGTACAAATTTTCTGAAGGGTATGAAATCTGAAACTCAAATGTCTGCCATTATTTTCTAACTTCAATCTTTAATGACTTGCCACTAATTTGCCAGAAAACCACAATTTTATGAAAACGGACCAAAATGTGATGCAAAATACCTGTCAAAAAGGGACACCTTTTAATATTAACAGTTAACTTGAAGCAGCTAACAAAATAAGAGCATCCACATGCATTTCTGAAATAAAGGTAATCTATAAGTGATCATTACAGTTATATATAATTGTAAACCCTCCACATTTTCTTCCAAAATTGCCATTTTGGAGGAGGGATTATTAGGGGAGAGCAACATTTTGAGCCAGAATTGGGGACAATTGAGATGTTTGGATATTCCTAATCTACAAAGTGATTTGCACGTACCTCTCAACCTCTTAATGCAGGAAATCTGAACTAGGCCAAATATATTGGGGAACATACAAACACTACTAAAAATTGCTCTTGTATAAACGTAAAGACAGTCTTGAATTAGCATGCATTTTTCTGAAGGTTATGACATCTGAAACTCAATGTCTGTCATTTAATGGCTTCATTCCTAAATGATTTGCTAGAAAATCACAAATTTGAGGAACAAACCAAAAATAAGCAGCAAATGTCTATTCATTCTGCAAAGATATGGACAACTGAGAGGTATAGTTCAACCGGGGCTGTCTGAGATTGCTACCCCCCCTCACAAAATCATGGTCAAATGGAGCCTCCCCCCTGCAGCCATTCCAATGTCCCATTCCTTGGTTATTTTGCCCCATTTATCATAAACACTAATGTGCATACTGCTTTACTTCTGCGATGATTTAGGATTTCATTTGAAAGTTTTATTTTGCATTTTACAGCACAAACCCTAATACATATCTGTTAAAGCAATGCAGTCTCACAATGAAAATAAACTAACATTAAAACTTCTCTGCTCTTGAAACTCGCATGCATTGAAACAGCACTGAAACTCACTTTCAGAGAAAATACATTTTGCCAATGGCAAATATTAACTCTGGGCTGTCTACAAAATCATAGGCCCCTCGAACATAACATACACGTGCTCTTTGATACACCTTCCTGACTGTATTACATTATATTCCTTGTACAATACAGTACAGTTGTTAGAGGGCATTTTAAATTTATTGTTTTGAACATTTTCCAGTAAACAATGAAACAAAAGCATCCACCAATGACAAAACTGCCCAATTCAGAACATTTCCATCATAAAAAGTCTACTCAAGTCCACCCGTATCAGTAAAAATATACACAATCTCTGAAGTAGTAAACTCCACATTGAAAAAAATTGTAACTAATAAAGAGGTTGCTGCTAGCAAACACTTTATATGTCATTGTTTAATCTACAAATAAAGTGCCTGTTACCCTTGAAGAATAAATTGCTTTTGTTGCATGAAATAAAAAAATGAAAAGCTAGTAATACCGCAATAGGGAATGGATAGCAAACTGTTAACAGGTTCATAGTTACTAGGTATCTTTGCCAAAAAGACTGCAGCATCCACCCCCTTTACAACACAATACAGCATAAGCAATGCATTTACCTACTGTGGGAGTAGAACCCACAGCCTTCAGCATCTAAAGCAAGTACACTATCTGTTGTGCTATTAACAATGCAAGTAGACTAAACACAAGCAGCACTAAACTTTTGCTCCACTGCAGCTCTCAGCTCCTTGTAAAATCTACTCAACACTCAGCTGTATCTCTGAACTTTTCAGCACAAGAAATCTGGAAAAAGCCAAAATTTATTGGGGGACAAAAGGCCAAAAACCAGGGACATATTTTAAACATTGCTTGTATAATGTTTGAAAGTTGCTAGAATAAAATGCTGCGTTACCACCATACATTTCACTGCCACGTCTTGAACCCAGGGGACCCCGTGCAAAACAGTCAGAGCAACATACCACTATGCCAAATCAACTGTTTTGTGAAAGAGGAAGACTGAAACTTAAATAGCTACCATTTAGTGAATTCAGTTCTCACCATAGCACAGCTGTCAACCTCTTAGCACAAAAGACCTGAACAAAGCCAATAATGGGTGACTACAACCACCAAACATTCAGTGAATTCAGTTCTCACCATAGCTCTCAACCTCTTAGCAAATAACACCGGACAAAGCCAGTAATGGGAGAATATAACCCCAAACATATTCAGTGATATCAGTTCTTACCATACCTCTCAACATTACCTAAAAACCTGGATGAAGCTAATAATTACCTGAACAAAGCCAATACTGGGTGAATACAGCCCTCAAACATATTCAGTGAATTCAGTTCTTACCATAACTCTCAACCCTAGCACAAAACCTGGATGAAGCCAATAATGGGGGGAATACAGTCCCAAACACTACCTAAACAAAGCCAATACTGGGTGAATACAGCCCCCAAACATATTCAGTGAATTCAGTTCTTACCATAACTCTCAACCCTAGCACAAAACCTGGACGAAGCCAATAATGGGGGGAATACAGTCCCAAACACAGGGATACATTTCAAATATCCATCTTGTACACTTAGAAAATTGCTAGAATAAAAGCTTTTGTTACCATGCACTTTCTGAAGAATATGAAATCTGATATTGAAGTGTGTCCATTTTTTTTAACTTTTGTTAACCAGGAAAGTCTGACTTTGAAAAAAAAAAAAGGTAATTTTTAGCAGAGGCCCAGGGAGAAACACTCCAGACAGCCAAGAATAAAACCAGAGAACATGTAGCTGTCAGGCAACAAGGACATAAATGCAGAAACCACAGATTTTATGAGGAACAGAAAAAATATGAGGGAAAATCCTGCAACATTTTTACAAATGGTGGTGGGTAGGGAATTCAGGCTCTTGCCACTTGGGCCCAAGGTACAGGGTTCAAGCCTTATTCTCTACCCACCACCATGTACACCTGGGGCATTTTACACACACACACCTGAAAGTGTCCCATCTTCCTTCCGTTCATTTCAGGTCCCGCTCCCGCTTGCTAAGTGTCCCATCTTCCGTTTGTTTCAGGTCCCGCCTGTGTGAGTTCCTGCTCACAAACCTCTAACTGACAGCGATGATGTCAGCACGCCTGCGACTGGACTATTCGGGCTTCTTTCTTCTTAAAGAAGAACGTACGTAAAAAAAAAAAAAAAAGAAACTTTTTTTGTAATTATCTAGCCGATTCCAGGGGGGTGCAAGTGCACCCCCTTGCACCTGCCTGTGGGCGCCCTTGTTTATTGACCATTTGTACAGTTTGTCCGTCTCTTTCAACTTTCTGGTTTAAAAGACCACACCTGTGCTTGTTTCCCATCTTTGCTGTAACTAACCTACTGGGTAGCACTAGAAAGCCTTAAACTGATACAAGCCTTCTAGCTTAGAAGAGAGACTTTGGAGTGATTAAGTATCAGTTTTCTGTACTTTCTTGCTGTACCTAACTGTTTTCCACCTAAATGCAGATTTTCCAGTGTTTATTGTGATTTATCAGTGTCGGTATATTAGTGCTTGCTATTAGGTCTGAGCAAGCGCTGGGCTGTAAGATGCTTTTTGAGTGCTTAGTTTGAGAGTTAGACTAGTTTCAAGGGAAAAACTGAAGAGGAGACTTAGTGGAGCCGGGAATAATTTAACCGTAGCTAACCAGCACTTCCTGGTGTGCAAAACCGTGCAAATGTGTTTTTTATAGTAGGGAAATGAAAGAGATGCCTAGTACCTACCTATGAACCTATAGCAAGTCTTGTTGAGACATATTGTTTAACTTCCCATTTTTCATTATTGCGTACACCCTACTGCATTCCATTAAATGCTTACTTATTTGACATACCTTTTTTTCCAATTATTCCTGTATTTCATTTGTTTGTTTGTCTCTCTCTCTCTCTGTCTACACATGTAGAGGTATAGACCTGTTTTGCATAGGTAGCAATTTGTCTTTTGTAGGTAATGCTCATGAGCAGGGGATGGCCTGTGCATCAACTGGTGTCCCCCACCTGCTAATTGCATGCAGAACAGCTGTGTTGTTATTCCAATGGCCAGTGGCATGACAACACACTCCTATAATTGAGTATTTCATGTGGGTGTTGCCCCTTTTCCTTGCCTGTGAGGGGAACATCATGGAGGTGTGTGAACTACAGCATCACAGAGGGTAGATGGAAATACCTCGTACAACACGACATGTGGAGACAGCCTAACAAAATGGGGAAGAAGGTTCCAGACTTAGGAACAGAATGTAAGTATTGCTGTTATGCAGTTGAATAATGCTAGATTAACAGGGGTTGTGTGCATATGCATTTTCTGTGTGATTTCAGGTCTGACAGTGTTATATAGATGACATAACTCTCATCAGTAGGGCTATCTGCAGAATGGCCACAGGTTTGACTTTTATGTTTGGTCTGTTCCTCAGACAGTTTTTGACCTTGGCAAATCAGTAGGATACTGGGGGGGGGGATTGCAGTCAGTAAATGCTAACATCCATTTGTGTTTCTGACTTCATATCCCTCAGATAAGATATGTTACAACAAACCCTGTTGCACCAGCAACTTTCTCTGCTTATAACAGCAATATTTCAAATATGCCCCTGTTTTTGGGCCTCTGTCCCCCAGTTATGTCAGGCTTTGTCTAGATATCATGCACTAAGAGGTTGCTAGGTATGGTATATCATTTTTTAGTGCCTTCATTCCTGCTATCATCCCAGTGATGTAGCAGAATCCCAGACATGTTATGAGGATAAGGCCATATATACATGAAGTCAAAGCCTGGACATTCTGTGGGAATCTGTACAGTTGAGAGGTCTGTGTATGTCTGGCCATTGTTAACAGACTGACAGGATTGTGTAGCAGTGTAGTGTGTAAATGTTAGTTAGGCTGTATAGGGAGGGGGTAGATGTGAGTGCCATGGGTCCTTTTTATATGACTGTGCATGCTGCTTCAGTTTCTGGTTGTCTATCAGCTGTATATGTTTGTATGGGCAGACTGAGACATGTCCCGTGCCACCTAGGTGGTAGTACACTAAACATCGAAAGTGTGATAAGAGACTTAGGGATACAGGTGCACAGTGG
This sequence comes from Protopterus annectens, assembly GCF_019279795.1. NCBI lineage: Eukaryota > Metazoa > Chordata > Ceratodontiformes > Protopteridae > Protopterus > Protopterus annectens. The sequence goes on from NC_056734.1 coordinate 496,731,781, forward strand.
TCTAACCTTTGATAACCACATCGCCACAA